>NW_027470959.1:0-30730 GCF_051020765.1 Lasioglossum baleicum
CTTGATTCCAAGCTACCTTAAATTCCACCATCTTGCAATAGCGATCACGATCATTGCAAAAATTCCTCGCGTCTTTACCAAATGACCAAAGGGATGTAACCGAGCTACCCTTCGGTCGAACAACCCCCGGAAAATTCAACACACCCGAAAGCGTATTTGGGAAAGTAGCGCGGAAAAACAAAAGCACCATTCACCGTACGGCGAACGGGATCCAGGCGAAAATACACGTTAACCTATTATCCATCGGGTTTTCTATAACATTTGTTCGTTGCAGCAATTAAACGTTCGCTCGCGGTCGTATTAGAGCGCGCAGCTAATGGGCTCGTATTAATTGCGAGGACGTGGACGCGCAACAATGGGCACAATACGAGGGACGATGAATGAGTGGCGAAGAGAGTATATTAGCTCTCTGCGTGCTCTCATTCACAAAACGCGCTATCACTTTCTCCTTCGATTCATTGATTCGATTCACGTGTCTACGCCCTCTCTCTCTCTCTTTCTCTCTCCGCCTGTATCGGCCGTTCCGCCGTTCCTCGGTGCACGCAGATTTCTCTCTCGTTTCGTTTATTATCCACCACGGCGACTCGCTGCACCCGATCTCCGCGATTAACCGAGAGCCAGATCCGCGGACGTACGCGCGGAAAGCCCTCGACGACGTGGCTTGCGTGTCCCGCGGTCGTGCTTTCGCGTGACTGCGTGCTTAAACGGCTTGACGTGCTTGACGCGGCCGTGTCGATCGCGAACTTGTTAACTCGCGTCGGACAGACAAGCGTTTCTGATCTCACACGCGTGCACCGACTTGCCGTCGGTCTTCTCGCGCGACCAAGAAGTCGCTCCTGCATTCGATGATTTTCCTCTTTATTTCATCTTTCGCAAGCAAAATTTGCGGATTTCGGAGATGATCTTTAGCGTGCTTGGTTTATCGGGAGGATATACAGCGTGCTGGATTAAATTTTACAAAATTGTAATTGATATGTAATTAAATTGACTAGCGTTGACTATACGCGGGTAACCTGGGAGTCAAGGTACAGCGGAATTAAGGAGAAATTTCTTGGAATAATTTCGAGATAAATTTCACCGTGTCCCCCGCGAGAGCCGCAAAATTTTATAGGAAAGCGAAAACGAGATATCGCATCGCGAGAGGTACTCCCGCGGGTAGTCCAGGGGCATTCCCTCAGAAATCGACGGAAACTCGCGAAAGAATATTATACGCTTCCGTTCTGCATAGAAAAAGCGGGGCGGGTGAAGTTTCTCGAAGCGGGCGTGTATCGAGGTGAATTCGCGAGCATCCCCGTAATGGCCGGAGTGGCCACCTCTCGTGTCTCTTTTTTCCTCGAAAATTGCTTCACAGGATAGGTTGCAAGTGGGCGGTTCTCAGCGCCGTGGAACCGCCGAGAATAGAATAAAGGTCGTCCTTGCCAGACGATGAAAGCACATAGTGGCGAGTGGAAAAGCTCAGAGACGTGTCGGCCATGTTGTCAGCAAACTTTCGTCCTCCCTCTTAAATATAAATGTATACGCGCGAGTCGCCGCGATAAAGCGCCTCCTCCCGTGAGCTCTGCCAGGCTATCGTGAACGTTATCTCACGGTGGCCTGTGTGCACGGTGTTTATTGCACGACCATAAAAATGGCCGAGAATAAGAAAAATATAAATGCCACGGAGTCTCGTGGAAATCGTGGAATTGTGCAATTTCGCGAAACTTCTTAGCCGAAAATACCAAAACGAGCGTCGAAATAATAATCCGCGGCTCTCCTTAGAAATAATTTCGCGTTGTTCCACTGAAAATTAATTTCACCCGCTGGTACGTGAGTAATCGGTGAAAATATTGGACAATTAATCGAGAAATGAATTATGAATATATATCTGATAAGCGATTGCATTCCCGTGTTTCGCGGGTGTCCCGATTTTCCTAGGAATTCCTAAGCGTCCGAACGTTATCTCGTTCGCGATAATACGCGACGGTGCACCATAGGTTCGCGCGTATCCTCCAGGCCTTTATCTCCCTTCATCGCGAAACAGTTTCGTCCAATCGGCACTGGGAACACGCGCCACGAAATAATTGCAGTCATTCCGAACCATTCGCTTTATTGGTCAAGATAATCTCATCGCCCTACTTCCACGTCCTATCCATTTTGTCGTCCTACGTGACGTCTAACTTCGCAAAAACGTCTCGTCGATCGGGAACGATCCGTCGAGTCTCGTATCGCGAGCAGACATAACGACGATTACCTATTCTCCTTCGTTCAACAAACAAGAAAAAGCATCGGCGTTGTACCTCCAAAAATTCTCAACGAAAAACGTCTAACATCCAGCGCAGACTTCTTACCCTGGATTCGAGCGAGGTTTATCCTCACGGCATCTCGAAGGACACGAAGGTTCCTCCATTTCGGTGTAACAGATACGAGCGCGAATTCGCGGAAGTAAAATAAGAAGGGACCGTTGAGCCGTTACAGGAGGACGCGCGGTTCTATCGGCACAGTGGAGCAGAAGCAGTAGAAGTGTCCGAGCATGTTCAGACAAACAGGAGAATCGAGGGAAACGTCGGCGAGCTATGTTCGAAGCACACGCGTACACGTACGGTGGCAGTTCACCGCGAGTCGGCCGGCGATATTTCACCGAGGCAAATCGGGTGAAATGGTTCAGAAAGGATCGAATCATCCGCGTTTTGGTCGAGCAATCCGAGCACACCCCACTGTTGCCGTCTCTTTATCTTTTTCCATCCCTCGCCCCCTTTCCCGATTACTCGGTTTCTATCTCGCGCACAGGTGTTTATCCGACCGTACACCCGACACTATTTTCCCCTTTCCCGGTTCCTCGTACGATCATCCCGAGATTTATTTCTCATCGGCAGGAAAGCCGGCTCCGCTTCCGTTTATACGGCACAACGACGGATCAACTCTCCGGGCGATCTACCGATTCGATTAATTTCGAGCCGCTCGTCCAACGCCGCCGCCCGGTTCCAATCACTCGGGAAACCTGCACACCCGTGATCGAAGACTAGGCCGCCAGCGAGAATACACCGGCTCGGACGACCGCGAGGGTGAAAAGTGAGGAAGAGGGGGTGAAAACAACGCTACTTACTGTCGATCGCGTAATCAGCAGGGCGCACCGTGATCCTCTCGGCGTCTATATGCGTGACGACGGTCATTCAATCACACCGGCGGACGAATCTCGTGCAGGTGTCCGCGATCGTGGCTGTCCACGGCGGCGTGCAGCATTGCGTGCGTCTCGTGGCTGATGTCTTGGAACGCGTACTCGCGCGGAAATCGTGGTGGAAATCCTCGGCCGTGGATATCCTCGCCGTCGGTCGTACGTAACGATCCCCGCTCATGCCGTGAGAATCTCTCGCGGGCACTTGTCTTGGGTAGCCGCCAGGAGCCGCGGGGGCTTCAGAGAGGAGGAGAGGCCAAGCTTACGTAGGAGGAGGTGAAGGTGGAGTAGGAGGAAGAAGGTGGATAGTGGTGGTGCCGGCTGGAGGTGGCGGTGATTCCAACCTCGTGGAGTAAGGGGGATGAGGAGAGTGGCAGGAGGTAACGCGGGACAGGGCGGAGGTATTCTGCCCCACCCGTACTCGCCTCTGATTGGACCACCCCGCTTGGTTACCCCGGCCATCCCTCTCCTCCTTCTCTACCACCTACTATTCCTCTTGCACCTCTTCCTCTCCTCCTTCTCCTCCGACTGCCGCTGCTCCTCGTCATCCACCTCATCCGCCTCCTCCTCCTCCTCCTTGTCCTCCTCTCTGCAGCCGCCACCTCAACCTCCTTCTCTGCCACGCCGCTACCTTCTAGCCGCTTCTCTTCTTCTTCTTCTGGTTCGCGCCAGCCAGCTCTGTCCGTCGGCGCGCGTAAGAACGCCCGCCTCTTTTTCGATGCACCGGAAAACAGGTGCGGAAGCCGGTCGTGGGGATTCCAGGATTTCTACTGGTTCTCCGGGAGAACCATCGCCGGCTTGGATCCCCGGCCTTTATTCCCAGGATCTCCGGCGTCGCGGAACACCCTTCGCTCGCTGCATTTTCAAAATTCTCCAACGAAAGAGGAAGCCCCGTCCGACGAGCGACGCGCAACGCTCGATAGACGTTTACCCCGATCTCGGGGCGAAGCTCGCGTTACTCCTGTCCTATAGCGATGCTTCGATAAATCTTCCCTTCCCTCTTTTTTCACCCTCCACGGTCTGCCCCGAGGCTGCTCCGGGATATTCTCCGTTACGTAACACCGAAAAATCGAGCACCGAACTTGACGTCGCCGTTCGAGACTCGATCTCTCGCCGGTGTCGCGATCGAATCGCGTGCTGATTTCTCGTCTCGACGCGAAATAGCAACAGGAGCAGGATCGCCGATGGATGTCACCTGCTGGTTCCTTTGCCACCGGACACCCCTTGCGACGCGAAGTACCCCTCGTGTCCTGGGCGGAATGAACGATTCGCACGTTTCGACTATAAATTACGGCGCATTTACGACGATCGCTCGGCGGAAAGGCATCCAGGACAGGAGACGGACAGGGAGCGCGGCGAGGATGCCTTAAGGCGACGGCATTTCGATAATTGGAAACCAATGAGGCGGCAGTGGGAGGGTTTTCGGGCTAAAAATCAACCCTTCCGCCCTACCTTCGGGCCCTAATGAAGCGAGCCTTCGCCGTTGCCAGCCGACGTGCATGCCTCCGCGTCGTATTAATTGCCTGCCCCCTCGGCTTCTCGTCCCTCGGCGTCCTTCGTCCGCCTCCACCCGCTTAAACCACCCCCGTCTCCACCCCTCGATTCGCGTCCCACCGTTTTGCCTCCTCTTCTTACGTCGCGCCGTCTCGCAGTTAGCCGCGATAGCGCATTCTTCGACAAATTGGATCACGCTATCGCGCGAGCGGCCGATGCTTCCAGCGGCTAATACTCGCCGGGATAACCGCGCTGGCGGTTACTCCATGGATCAACCCAGACGCGGATGGATCGGGGTGTCCTTCGAGATGCCGGGTTTTTAGTCTTTCGGTTTTTCCAACCGATCGAGGTGGTTAGGAAACGATTAAGGACAGAAGGCGGAATTCCTCTGGATTTTCGCTCGGCAGAATAATTAGATACGATTTCATAAAGAGATTCGTTGTAGAAATACGTGTAATTGTACCGATAATAACGCGTACTGGTTTCATTGGAATTAACTACTCTGGAGAAGTGATACGCTTCGTGATACGCGTTTCGTGGACGAGGAGCCATTAATACGGATTCATTTCGCGACTAATTTTCCGAAGACACTCGCACACGCGTTCGCCACTCGAGACTCGCGGATTGTTAAAAGAGGAATGAATCCTCGGCGCGATAATGAACGATAAATTAATACGAATGAATCGCAATGTCGCCGCGTTAAACGCAATCTGGCAGAAAGAAGAAAACAGACGATTTGTCAAACCGTTCTCTACTATTCCCAGTCATAATATCCTTATCTTCGAATAACGATTACGTCTGCCAAAGATTCCGCTCGGAAACAGGTCACATCGGAATTTAAATATCCGCTTTTGGAGAAGCTCGATCGAATTGCGGTACACGGGTGAGATTATATGATACAGGGTTTAACAGGATGTTTTGGAAGGTTCAACTTTAGGCCTCGTGGTCGCAGAAAATATCGGGCGACGGCCCTTAGCTCGCGCCTTTAAGGTTGAGCGAGGTTAGGGCCACTCTGAACGTAATTCCGTTAGGTAGGCCTCGAATCGATATAATCAACGAACACGCAGGGGGTTGAGTTTTCACCCGCCGCTGGTTGCTTCGCTACGATTCTTCCTCCTAAATTCAACCCCCCGCACGCTCTGTAATCTTCGGACGCTCTCCAGGGCGACCCTTATTCCTCGGAAGGGAGGGCTACCGGATTCGAAGCTATCCGACGGTTTGAACCGGTGTCATCGGAAGGGAGCTTCCCTCCAGAATCGGATTGCCAAATATTTTTCGATCTCTAGGGTCATCGCGAACCTTCGGTCGCGTAATATTCGAGAAAAATTACTTAAAATCCGTCTCTCTCGGACTTATCGCGGACTTGGTTCATGTTCCCATCACTACCGATGTTATAAAAATTAAGAAATATTCCTTTACTATCTGCTTAATAATTTTAAGATTTATAAAATTAACAGCGGAAGAATTAACGATAGCTTAAATCACGAAGGAAATATATCTTTCAGGTAACTATGAAAAAAATCCTGAAAATACAAACTTCGTTTAGAATCTAAAGCTTCGCTAGAAATACGAGTGTAAATAAATATAGCGTTTTAAATTCTGTAATACCACTTTCGTAATTACCGACACATTATTCCTCTACTTTGCTAGTGAAGTCCTGTACCCCACGAAGGATCAACTAAACCAACCCGATTCACGAAACCACGTTGCTTTCCATTCACTCCCTGTGTACTCGAAGAAAGAAATAGACACTTACGTTTAACGTGAGCCAGGTGAGCTCAGTTTAAGGTATCACCAAACACCTCCGTTCTAACCATGTTTCCATTCGGTGATTCCCTGCTTCCACGCTCGAACCAACTGAATACCGTCACAAGGAGCGAAGCACAAGGAACAGCGTGACGGTGTGGAAGATTTTAAAACCGGTTCACCCGTGTCGACGACGCGAGCGTGTACCGTCGGCGACGTGGAAAGTCGAAGACGATTCACGGAAAGACGGAGGCGGAAAAGCGAGTCGCGACAAGTACTAGCTACTTTCGATGACGACGCCAAGACGCCGGAATGAACATGGGCGCGAGATGTGGCACACCCCGAGACCTAGACACTACTGAACCAGCCCCATGGCAAACCTTGTTAACGGCAGTCGACAACCAAGTTTAAACTTCGGGTAACAATTCCCCTACCAGCCAACTCTCTCATTCTCTCTCCCTCTCTCTCTCTCTGTTTCTCTCCTCGCGTGCTCTCCCCCTCCCTCCTGGAACCGTCTCTCTCTCCCCCTTTGTCTCTCCCGTTCGCGGCGCAGAAGGTGATAGAAGAATTCTTAAGAGGCTCGCGTAATTAATCATCCCTCGATCGAACCTTTCCGTGGCACTGCCGGGGTAAGTTAGGGGTAGCTGTTGGACGAACTCGCTCCTCCGGAAATCGATCCGCGGGTGGTTCGGAAAAAAACCTGTGATCGGTGAAAACGTGACATTCCTTGGGTTAGACTTGATATATAATCGTTAAGGTTGTTTGGAACCGCGGGAATGGAAGAATCGAAGATGTAGATGAGGATTTCCAGAAGAAACTCGAAGAAAATAACAACACCAACTCTAATATATACTTAAATACCTGATATAATGAAAATAATTAAATATTTATAAACCTATCTGAATCAAAGTCGAGGTTAAATATTAGATAATAAACGTAAACTATCTAACTACAAAGTACGCATCAATAATAATAAAGTTTGGCTCTGTAAATGTATGAAAAATTTTTGAAATTCATTGCGACGAAGCTAAAAGACCCAATCTACCAACTGGACTCTTGGCTACTCGACCAAAGATAGAATCATGCCTCTCGAATCATTGACTTACTCTACTTTCATAATTACCGGCGCAATTAACGACACGAAGCTAATTTAATTTCCCTTTTGAACAATCTTCTATTACCCTCAAAGAAAGTCCGGGACGAGGATCGGCGAGCTCGGAAGCATCGTTGATCGAAGAAACTGCAAACACCGGGATCTCGCGAAAGACTACCCATGGTCCACGGTGTGCACCAGCGTACTTCGTGGCAAGGGCGGAGCAGAAGCAGGGCCAGGAGGAAGTGGCGTATCCGCGCTGAACTCTAGCCTAAGTTCGGGCTGAATCAACTCGAGACGGGCAGGAAACTCCGGACGGTACCAAAGAAGTCCTCTTGTACTTGGCCTTGATCGGCTCTGTCTTTGGAAACCGGGACGAAACGCGCCAGCTGTCGTTAACCCCGAATCCCGGTGATCCTTCGTGGCCGAAAACGGAGCAGCAGACGCAAACGGGTGAGAGTGAGGGAGAGAAAGAGAGCGAGAGTGAACGTAGGAAACGGGCTTCCTACCAAGTTCACCGCAACCTTCCTGAGCGGCGCGTTGGTGCGAAACTTGGTAGCCGCGTAACAAGAAAGAAGTAACTATCGTTGAAGCGGACTAGTTTGTTCAATGGCACGAGCCGTGGCAGCGGCGGGAAGGGGGTCCAACGGCAGGAGAGCGACCGAGAGAGAGAGAGAGAGAGGAGAAGGGAAGGTGAGTCGAAGTTCTTCGCAAGAACAAGAACAAAGTTCCAGACCAAAGCACCCCTCGCCCTCCGTCTCTGTGTTCCTCTCCTGTGGCCCCCTACTACCCTACCCGGCCCCCCTCGTGACCCCCTCGTCGCTTACGTATATGTATACTCTTGCAGATGCGCGCACTTGCCAGTGCGACCAGTTCACCTTGGAAACTTTGACGAAAATCAAATTCCAAGTGCACCGGTTGCCCGCCCACGCGGAGGCCTACTCCGCGCCAACTTACCGCGAGGAACGCACGAGCCGAGCGGACGTCGCGGCGGCGGGAACCGGGGTTCGGCTGATTTTTCCCGTGGAACAGTTCCCGCGAGGGTGTCTGAAAGTCGGCGGTGACGTTCGCCGGGTTTTCCAAGCGAAATTCCACGTCGCGGTGATCCGGTGTGAAGTTTTACCTCGGTGCAATGTGAATAGAGTGCATGGTTGCTATATTGATCGTTATATTTTTATAGTCGGTGTATCGTGTTGGGAAACAACGCCATCGTCGTACGAGATCGGAATTAGAGTATGCACGGATATTCGCGATTCGCGAATTACCGGTAACCTAATATGCAAGTGGAGGACACGTAAAACCGCGGCAAACCCGGAAGATTGCAACGCGGCGATTATCTAACTGCCGCGGCTCAATCAAATTCGTACCCCTATATGGAGAAGGCTCACACGGAAGCGTAAAATGGCGGAAAGTTAGAGCGATTAATGCTATCTCGCGAGATATAGAAACTGTTTGTTCGCACACGACTGGTACTTACTCGTTCATCTCGATCGAGGGGTAGACATCGGTCGCGGCGAGGATCTCGCGAGTTGGGATCTCGCGTGGAGGATCTCGCCACGAGGATGGCCGCCGGAGGTCCGCGTGGAAGCCGCCTGGAGCGCGTGGAAACGCGGTCACTGGTAAGATCCTGGATCGTTGGTCACGGTTCCGGCGACGAAACGCGCGTCCACGATAGCGAAAAGAGGAGGCCGCAGAGCGGTGATCGACGTTAGCCAGCCGTACGGAGAGATCCGTCCAAACGGTGCGCGCCGCGACGTCGGCGAAGAGCGGCGATTTTCCACGAGCAACCCCGAGAGGTCGTACACAGCGAGAGAACGGCGGCAGCGTGAGTAGGAGGACGCCGGAGGAAGAGGAGGTGGAGAACGAAGAGACGACGGAGGTGGAAGTGGAAGGAGCCAGAGGAGGATTTCGAGCTGGTATTGGTGAGGAGAGAGGACCGCCGCGTTGCTACATCGTCAGGAGTTGCGCGCCTGTGTGCGCTCGTGAGGAGTTAGATTAGAGGAGAGGAGAGACCGGCGAGGAACAGAGAGAGCGGAAACACAGACGAGCGCGGAGAGAGGATGAGAGAGGATGAGAGGGAGGAGGTTGGATGTGCGCTACCGTGAGCCAGTGGTGGTGAGAGTAAAACTTTTCTCGCTTGTGTTCGTACGTACGCATCGACTCGCCTGCGAGGAAGGGAGGTAGCGGCCGCGGCCAGAGCGAGAGAGAGAGAGAGAGAGAAAGAGAGAGGGTGAGAAGAGAAGAAGAGACGGGGGAGGGAGAGGCGGATAAAGGTGGAGGAACAGCGGGAGGAGGCGGAGGAGGAGGAGAAAGATAGGGCGTAGTACGATTTTGCTGGTACGGAGACGAGCTTCCAAGCAAAACGCGTGGTCCACCTCCGAGTTATTTCCTTTTCCAGCCACCCTCGCCTCTCCCCCCGGGCCCCCCGAGTCCCTTAGGCTGCCTGGACCGCGCAAATTATTACCCGTCGCAGGTGCATTTTTTCTGTTCCTCCGGAGCGGAGAGACGCTTGCTCCGGAGGAAGCCGCGTCGTTTCTTTCCCCCTCGCTGCGGAATATCAACCGCGTGATGGAAAGTCGCGGAGGACCGGTCGCCATCGGCTCTCGCTGTTTCCGCCCGGAGACAAACGCGATCCGAGTTTGACCGCGAGTTTCGCCGGTTATCCAAAGGATCCTCGTTCCCGTTTTCTCCGCAATCTTTCGCGGGAAATATTTAATCGAGCGAGAAGCAGGATGAACCGACGTTCGTACCGACGCGACGTCGGGTACGATTGAACGAAAAGTGGCGTTGAACCGTGTCTCCGTAACCGCAAAGTCGATCTATACCGCTTTACCCCGAATAGCCGAGCGGCTGGAGCGGGTGGAGGGAGCCGAAGCTAGGCAAGCGTGGAGGATTCTTGGCCGATCCCCCGGCGGCGAAGAAAGAGAGGAAAAGCCGTGGCGGAATCGTAGGTGGAAAACCGAAGATGCCTTATGATCGCGGACAGCAGCTCGTTCGTCGACGGTAGGCGGGCTACCGAACGTCGAGTTTAATGCAGATTAAGGAGCGCGGGGGCTGGAGGGTCCTTTGTAGAACGCGTTTCGTTCGGTATTAGCTGGAAGTAGCTCGTAGAACCGTGGTATTACCTGGAATTACGTCTCAATCTACCGTGGCCGTCGACTAAACTAATATTAAAACTTTTAACGTAGTTAGAGCGCGGCCCGTGGTTGCTTTACCGTCCGTGAAGCTTCTCTCTCTTTCTCTCTCTTCCTCCTTGCCTCTCTCCGCCCTTCTCCTTTTAAACCACTCGCTCTCTCACTCTCTCTCTCTCTCTCCCTCTCCTCGCATCTCCACGCGTGTACACGCGTGTACGTGTACCTGCATCGGTGTGCGTGCGCGCGTGTGTGCACGGGTTGCATTGACCGTTACTGAACTTTGATGTGTTTCCTGCACAAAATTCACCTCCGAAGTCATAAATTAGCTACGGAGACCGATGCGTCTCTCCCTTGGCCACCACCCTCGAAGCTGCACCAATACACCAAGCCCTCCGCGCCGCTGCTGCTGCTCGAGAGACCGTCAAAAGCAAGCAACCGGCGCGTATCTACGACGGCACCCTCGAAATTGTCCGAGAGCTCCGCCGGACTAGTCCGCCGCCTCGCCGTCCAGGATAAACTCATTTTTCAGCGGATGCCTAGGAAGCGAACCAACGAAACCGTTCCTCCATCCTTCCTTCCTTCCGTCCTCCTTCCTTCCTTCCGTCCACCTCCCTTCGCGACTGAATATTTATCGGCGACGATGAACGACGGATCGCCGGCTCTGTGTAGTTTGCATGCGCCGTTAGAGAAGACCCTCGCGAGACCGGCATCGGCTATTTCCACGCCTGCAACGTGTTGCAGTGACGGACACCGGCCGATGTCCCGGTTCGTCCGTTTAGAATTTCATATTTTACACGACGCGTCGCTTTGTGGCCGGGCCAGGCGAATTATTATCCATCGTGTACCCCCATCTTTTGCTGCGATGCATTACGTTTACACGTAATGGTATTCTGTCGGTTATTCGCTCTGTGGTCGATCACAGTTTCCCTTTGGTACACGATGGATCGACAGAGGTAACTGTGTTTCGCCACTTGTCTATATGATTATCACCGAGTTATTTTCGCTTTGGAAAAGGATTTCTCGAATACATCACCGATGGAAGAACGAAAGGCAGAGATTTACTCGATTTTACGTTTCGTCCTGTGACACCTTTCTTTGAGAAATTCCATTTTTTCGCGAACGCGATTTCGAAATTCGACGATGATTTTACTAAATGTAAAAGAGGCCACTTGTCACTTCCCTCGGCAGGACAAGAAGTTTTTATTCTGCCGTTTAAGAAGCGGTCATGTCCAACCAGATCAAAGCTACTCCATTTAGAATCTATTAAGTGGATTAAGTTCTGCCGATGAAGTGGCCCTTCCTTCCACCTTCGTCTTTCTTTCCGTCCTTCTTCTCGCCGATCGTTCGCAACTTCTGCTCCTTTCAACTTCCTGTGAAAGTTCCACGCTGCGAAACTGCAGCCGCACACGGGGCGGCTGCGGAGGGGGTGGGTGAAATTGAAAATCTACGGGAAAATTTACGCGGGGAAACGTAAAACCGCGAAGAAGGCGGAAACGCGAGATCTATTACCGGAGAATAAACGAAGGGAAAATTATGCGAGCGTGGAACGCGGAGGTTTGGTTTAAAAATGCACTGGCAAGCTCGCGGTTTCTGCTTAGCAAAGGTATAATTGGTGGAAACGTAAACTCGCTGTTGATCGTTGCTTCCTGCTTCGAAACTGCACTTTACTTTCCGAATTTATTAATATTTTCCGGCTTTTCTATAACCCGATGCGGACACGTCAATTGTTCGTATATTATCCATAGACGTGAAATATAATTTTATGTTATAATATTAGTTTGGCCGATAAATGGTGTCGGATTTTATGAGTAGATGGCGTTCGCTTATTCCTCGGTATGAATCCTTAACGCATTGAATATAATTACTAGCCTTAACTAACCCGAAGGAAGTGAAAAGTTATGAGTAACGAAATTCAATGAAAGTTTTAAAGGAAAATTTAAAGAAAATGACGGCTGCTTTATGTTAAAAATGTAAGATTACATTTCGGCCAAGCTGATATAATTTAATTATCATCTTACAGCGCGTCGTAATTCCTCGAAGATACCAGGTGTTCCGTGATAAATTGAGAAATGCAATAAGACCTAATTTACTCCTATGACGTAGTAACGAGTAATACGACGGCGAGCTGTAACTAGATAAGGAAAAGTATTCTTCAAGTTGCCGAGGAAAATATAGTAAATTAATATCGCATTCTGTACCAGCGAGTATCACATTCCTCGCGAAAAGAATGCTTCGGGCTATCAATTTGCCTTTGAATATCTGCGACACTTGTTGAACAAACTTCGAGCAAGTTGTTAATAGGAAATTATTAAAATCACTTTCGAAATGCAAAACTCGATTATACGGAAAATTCGGATTCGGAGCTCGTTCTCGATATTCCAGACACGTGTCACAAAGGCGCAACGTTCGAGAATCTTCTGTATTCAACGCGTGAAAGACTGAGCATTAAAGGCATTTAGATTCCTCCTTCGTCCTGCCTCGTCATTAAGAGACGCGATTAGTATTTACACGCCATAAGCAGTCGCGCTCCTTATATTTCCGTTAATTAACTTTAGCTTTCCCATAATTGCTGGGAACGTCGTAGTAAATTGTTTCGAATACGGAGACAAGCTCGAAACAGATGTAAAACTGAGAATAAATCGGCATCGTCTTAAAATTAAAATTAAAACGCGACATAGTTTCATCGATTACAAACTATAAAACAGACTCGAGGTAATGTTATTCTTAATAAGAATAAATAACGAATCCTTAAATCGCAACGAATTACTCGCGGTAGGCGAAAAAACATAATGATCGTAGGACCGATCCATTACGTTCAACTACCATTGCAAAACCTTAATTCAATCAGCTTCGTTAACGGTCGAAAATGCAGCCACAGCTGGTCAGACATGCTCTACCACCGATTATACCAGCACTTGCCAACAAGACGAACTTCCTAATAACTAGGAAGGAAAAAGAAGAAGTCGAAGGAGAAACTTCCGCAAGCCGAATCTCTTCCACGTGAAACGTTAATGACTCGAAGAAGTGTTCCCTATTATCACAGTCGAACGATGGAGCGCACACTAATTAACATCAATTACCATTCGCATTATACCTAAACTTTGGGAGGAAAGCAAGCCGAATCGATCATAAAAGCTAGCCTACGCGACGAGTGAAATTCCACTTGCGAAACAGCCCTCGGGATGGCTGGCGCGGGGAAGAAGCATGAGAAAAAAGGCTATGATCGACTGGGTTTTAGTGGAAAATCAGCGCGTTCCTGTGGAGAAACGAGCGGACGCAGGAGCAGCGTGCTCGCGCCCTCGATCTTCGAGGAGGAGTGCTGAAGTCCTGCCCCGGCGATTCCCGACGTTCCACCCCGCGCGGCCATCCTGGCCACGAAATTCAACGGCTCTTCCATCCCTCTCTTCGCGTCGGTCTCTCGTATCCCTCGGCCTCGTTGCTCTCTCCTCTCCCGGTTCGCGCACGCGTGCTTCCTGTTCCCCACTCCTCAAAGCTCCGGCGAGCAACTTTCCGGGAGGTAGCACGGGAAAAGCTCCACGATCCACGCCTCCCACGGTAGGCTTACTTTCCTGTAACTTTTTGCCGTTGTCGCCGTCGCCGTCGACGTCGTCGTCGTCGTCGTCGTCGTCGTAGGTGGTCGTGGTCATACGTGCGCGCGCCCTGAGGAAAAACCTCTCTTCTCTCGACCGTGGCTGCCGCGAAAGAGCTTTCCTGCTCGCCAACCGCGTTTTTCCTCCTCCTTTTGCTCCTTTTCCCATCCACCACCGACCGCCTGCCCGTTCCCTCTTCTCCCAGCCTTAACCGAGCCCCCAGCTTCCTCTTCTCCTCCTCGCTCTGCCTCTTGTCCGCCTTCTTCTCTCCCTTTTTCTCCATTTTCTTTCTCCCTTTTCTTCTTATTGTCGCCGCGTTCTCAGCTATCACGAGCAATAAACGTCCCCGCTCGCGAAATTACCCGCTGGACCACGCCAGCGAGAAAAGATTTCCACGCGAGTAACGTGTCGTCCGATGGAAATGAGAATCGTCCGCTCGGTCCACCGGATTTTTCGGGGAATTAACAGAGGGTGCGGCTGCGGCCATCCGCGGCTGTTCGATGGAATTTGGATAGAATCTCGAGACCGTTCGAATTTGACGGTTCTCGATCTAAGGGGTGTCTTGCGTAACAAAGTTTCGGCCCCTGGCCAGTCGTGCTTCGCTTCAGGAGTTCGCGGGGAACCTTCCGCGGCGTGGACAGCGACGGTGGACGAACAATTATGCAAATAGAGATGGAAAGTAGGAAAAATGTAGAAGAGAAGTATGTTAATGGCCAAGAACGAAATAAAACAGTGGGTCGAGCGGTAATGTTCACAGTCCAAAGTTTGGTCATCCCTCGACATATCGCTCGCGTTACCCCCCTCAAAAGCACTCCGTTATCTTTCTGAATCGACGACACGTGGCAACGATATTCCGTTCTAACGAATTTCTCGCGCCATTTTACACGGTACCGATGTATCCAGGATTTTGTTCGGAGAATATATATCATTTAGGAGTTTCCAGAAATATCATACCCACAGGAGATATAATTTCTCGAGAGTCTTCGATCCTCGAAGAAGGAAATACGAGGTACATTTCGAGGAAAGAAACGCGAGACGGATTAACGATCGGATATCGATGGGATAATTAACATCGCGACTGGTTCCGTCTTGGTTTTGCCGACACGGTGTACGCGAAGAATGTACACCTGGAACACAACGGCGAGGAGGAGAAAGAAGAAAGAAAATCTGCAGGGCCAGAAGAAAGCGGCTAGCAACGCGGGTAGCCCACAACTCAGCATCGAAGTTAAGAATTTAACTTGGGGGATATTTACTGCGGGCCGAGTTGCGAACTTCTGAGATCACTTAGGTCGCTAAGTTGCTCATTGTGTTTGAAGAATAACTTAGCCGAAGTTCAATGAGTCGAACTTTGAGCGAGTGGAACACCGAAACGCGGTACACTCTTGCAGGAATGACGAATGGAAATGCAGAGACACGGCTAGTTGCGCGCTCCTCAAATCCATTCGTCGCGTCACATTCCGAATAACGAGCCGGCAATTCCGAGAAATTTCATCCAGCTGGCCCAACACGGCCCGTGCACGCTCGCAGTTTGCAAATCTCGCGACCGAAAAATGAATCGGACACGGATACGCGTTCCGTTTCCCAAACGATTGTATTATGTTCCAACCCCCTGGCAATTAATTCCGTCGAACGAACGGTATTTCCTCCGCGATTGTGTCGGTCGTGATATTTCCTCCGCGAAAACACTGAAATAGCGAGGCTACATTTTTCCAAAAAATTCTGCGCAAATCAATTTCGTCAAGTATTAATGGACCGACAGGTTTCCGAACAATCGCTTCTGATTCGGATCGGAATGAAACTTTTCCCGGCATTCAACGACCGTCGAAATATTTATCTCGGAATACGGACCGGTTCAATGGAAGGAAAAAGAGAAACTCGCGTTTTACCGTTTTTAAAATCGTTCCCTGTAGCGATTATTCCCGCGTTGAAAATTGCATTACTGCTACGCGCGCGATTTTCCGCGGCCTAACGAGCAACGAAAGAGGAATCGCGATCGGCCGTGGCACCAACGAAATATTCCAATCCAATCCCTTCGACAACGTCCAAGTAGTTTGGGCAACTGAAAGAAACCAGCGCCGTTTCACCGTCGCACTTAACGATCTGGGTTAATACTTCCGGCAACTTTTCCGAATTTCACCGGTCCGTAAGGGAAGAAAATGAACGCGGCCGCGATAATTGGCGAGCCAGCCGCGTGGTACAAACGCGTCGACAGTTTTAAACGTTCGAATTATCCTCGCCGATCCGCGAAATCGACCGGAATTAACACTTTCCAGACGCTCCGGCGTCCATTCGAGAATCACCGCGGATTGCCATTTATCCCGCATTTTGTTCCTTTGCCCTTTCGCGATTGCTAACGAGCACGACCTCGCGTTTGTTCCTCGCGGTTCATAAAACTGTTAATAAACGCGCGCCGTGCTTTCCAATTTCTGCTTGTCAATTTCCGCCTGCCACGCGGAACATTATCGTTACTCCAGCCACGAATTTTAATTACAACGTCGTACTATTGATCGTGACAAGCATTCCTGTAACATCAGACCAACCGAGCAAACCCTTTCCCAAAACCCCGAGAATTAACATGTACGTGTCTACATGCTCAGATATACCCATCGAACTTCAATCGAAGCAGAAGAAAGATGGAGTAAAACGTAAACGCGAAATTGATCCTTTTAATCGCGAATTAATTAGTTCGTCGTGTTCGCAAGCGTATTAAACGATCACGCGACAGAAATATGGCAGGATAGAGCCAAGAATAGGTGGTGTAACGCGAGACAAGGAATCGGGACTCGAAACTCTGCGAGGGGGTGGCTGATACGATTTCGGGCGGTGTTCCATGGCGAACTCTCGAGGCTAGCTGGCAGACAGGACGAAATATGGCCAGATATAAGAAGGCAAACACGAACGACACGTGTACGTATCCATACGCGCGTATTTGTACGTAAATACGGGAACTCGGGGCGTTGCGTGGCAGGGTAAACACCGGGAAGGGAAGAAAACGAGAGAGACGAGAGGCCGAGAAGCGTATATCCGTCTCCATTTTATCCACCGCGAGGGAGAGACCGATGATGCCTGCTGGTCCGAGACATAAATCCATCGGTTTGTTCTCTATCTCTGCCCCCGTCCTGCTATCACCTCCAGGCGTCGAGGAAGCTCTTCGCGAAATCAACCCCGCCGATCTGCGCGCGGAAAATTTTTGCCTCGTCTCGTCGACCACGATCGCTGTCGATTCTCCGGTGAAAAGAAGGAGAGAGGGGGTGGGACCGTGGATTTTAATGGATAAGGAAGAAACGATTGACTGGATTAAACGAATCGACGGGTTAATTGGGAGAATTAGCGAACTGCGAAAGGGTCGCGTTTTAAGGGATTTACTCGAGGTTTTTGCTATTAAGGGTTGTTGATCGGAGTTGTAAGCTTGTTTCAGAAATATTTCGTCGGACCGACTCGTCGTTGAAAGGATGCTAACATGTTACAAGCAGGTAGTCTGTTAATCTGCTTTCGAGTATCTACTTTTAAGAGATATCAAAATATTTAAGCGATTTCTGGAATAATAACTCGAGACACGTCAGTCGTCGATGCAAGGAAGAATCGAAGCTGAGAAGTTACGCGTTTCTTTTGCCATAATTCTTTCTCGGTTTCCATGCTAAAATTTCTGAAACGAATTTCGAATATGAATCGGTGGAATTTATGCTATTTACGCGAAACGTCGGAAGAAGATGGACGTAGAGGCTCGGATCGAAATTGTACGACGAGAATAACTGTCGCATAACGTTAAGGAGAGGATGGAATATTAGAGGGATAACGGATGACGAGATCGAAGGGTAAGAAAAGGAACACCGAGGACGGTCTTCTGTCGATGCTCGGCATCGCGATATTAATTGACGCAAGAAATTAGGTCCGCGATCCCTGGGAATGATTGATCGCGTAATGAGAAATCCCTAATAATGACCCCGCCGTTTTGGGGTAGGAAGAACGACGTCGGACGGGGGATGGAAAGGTATTAAGAAACGACATTAGATTATAATTTATATTAAAATCTGTGCAAGGAGATAAAGAGAGGAGACACCCACCAACGGTCGATCTCAACCCTTCGGCATTGGCGTAACGCCCGAGCTAAGACAATGAGGATCGACGTCGAACTTCTTGCGAGGGTGCAAGACCTCCCGAGTATACCTCGAGTTTACTATCGAATTAGAAAATATTTTCTAACCATCGTAAATCTCTCAACGTTGCGGTATTTCTTGAAATTTTTTCATGCGAGACTCTCGAAAAAAAGTTATTCTAATTATTTACATTGTATTCGATATCTCTTATCCAACTTAATAATATCGTTACGAATCTGTTTCAAGTATTGAAGATTATTTAGTTATTTTTTATTAACTTTGCGAACTTATTTCGATAGCGAGCAGAAGCCTTAATTGAGTATTTACGAGCGAGTGGATCTGAGTGAGATGAAATCGGATTCATGATCGATTTGGGGCAAAGTTGGTGTTTTAATTAGGCACTACGCCTATGGAAAATAATGAAGGGGAAGGCCAAGGGACGCTTTATGGCGGAGAAGAGAGAGAGAAGACATCACATGGAGCAGGCAGCGTGGCACAGTATTATAGTGATGCAAAGATGGGGTAGGGACAGCATGCTTGGACGTAATGGGGTAGAACTTTGGACTTATTCCGGTTAAGATATTAAGCGTGCAAGGATATATGTTCTCGCTAATGTTACGCTAAATCTGTCGAAGCATCTGTCAGGAATTAAATTTAGCTTAGAATTCGTTTAATTCAATGACCCATATACAGGCTGTTAAAAGAAGAACCACGTGCTAAAGTATTCACGATAGAAATTTCGCGTATCTTGCCACGGGAAATGAAAAATGTTTAAATACTAGTACAATCGATACCTCCGGTATAAAATCTAACTGTTCACGCGTATAATTAACGATTGCCTGAATAGAAATTAATACTCGAAACTGTAGCAGCCCTAGAATATGTCAAATCTATGGTAAATGATAGAGAACACGGCGTTGTCGATCGAGCAACGAGAAGTCGAAGATAAACGCGGAAAGGAGACTTAAAACTACGATATTCTATTAGGATTATGAAACGGATACCTGGGAAACGTGGAGTTGCCGTAGAGCGGCGAACGAATCAGGACTCTTGCAGTCGGCCCGTTGAAAGCGGACTAACGATTCACCCCGTTCCTTGGTTCCCTGTCACGACGAGTCCAGCAGGTAGCGCTATCGACGGGACAGGAAGCGGAGATACTAAAAATACGCACGGCAGGTTTGAACAGCGCCGAGACAAATATGTGTCAGCCCATCGCGTTACAGTTTCCCCGGCGGCATCTCGTTCCCCACAGGCTGAAAGAGCGAAGCAGCCGGCGGTTTAGGTTCTCTAACGAGCGCCAGTTCTCGGGGATCCCTCGCAGCCGATAATAAAATGCATGATTTACCTTTCCGTTTGCCCGAGCGGCTTGCGAGGCGCGCGCACGGCGCACGAAAGCGCAGCAATGGCAGCAATAGCAACGCGCCGAGCAAGAGAAACACACGGCGAGCATGAAAGGGGTGAGTGCGACGAAGAAGGAGGAAGAGAGTGTACAACCCTCTTTACTCAGCGGCACGACGTTACGAAAGGCGACCCGCGTTACATTCGAGCGACAGGACGACGCCATGAATTATAAAATGACGGTAAAAGCGAAAGTTTCCAGCGGTTTCGCGGATACCAAAGAGAAAGATAGAGACAGAGACCGGGAACACGGCGTTGCTGCAGGTCTGAGGCAGCCTGCCAGCCAGCCAACCGACCAACCAGCCAGCCTCCTTCTAATTTAATGAAATAGCGAAGGGTTAGGCTCCTAGCAGGTGAAGCACCGAGCAAATGTTTAGGCAAAGTAGCCGGGCTACACGACGTGCTCGCGAATGTGGAAGTGCAACGTTTACACGTTCAACCACGTTCTATCGCATCTCCGACCTCGAATTCTCTCTCGCCGCTACCTGTCTCTCCTTTCCGTCCCTTCTCCACCCGCCGCCGCTTCGTCCTCTCCTCTCCTCTCCGTTTCACCTGCCCCCGACGCAGAGACAGCCTCGCTCTCTGTCCTCGTCTTCTCCTCGCACCGGTTGCTTCCTCGAGCGCGCGTCTTCCTCCACCTCGGACATGACTGTCTTCCTCCGTCGCATAGTCGAATCCATTAAAATGGATGCGAGTCGCTTTTTGGCGATGGCGATGTCGGTGGCTAGGATGCTACCAGCCAAGCCGTGCAGGCCCTATCCCACTGCCTCCGAGCGACGAACATGCAAATTCGGAACCGGTTACGCGAGCATTTTCACATCCGGAATGGCGCGGTAACGAGAGAAATCCAACGAGACGTCTCCTGGATAATTTCCTTTCTGGGACGGACGAGGATGTTCCGCGCGCGATTGTTCCAGCCACCGAGGGGAGCTTTCTCTTCCACGACCTCTGCGTGTTTTTATCGTCCTTGTATCTTCCATATCTTTCGCAACGGAATTTTCTTTCGCGTAGACAATTGCGTTTATTTAAATTCCACAGCGACATCGTCGATCGTTTCGTTGATGAACGGAAATTAAATCTACTCGCGAGCGATACGCAGTTTCTGCGATGTTAATATTCCCGACTGCTGAATTTCACTTGTAACAACGCTAATTGCGCCGAGTACGCAACTATCGACGTCATCTCTCCCTTTAAAATCCCGCAAATATCCCCGTCACGCCACCCCTGTGAAACAGGTGGTCTATACTCGTGCAGTGATAAAACGGCGAGCGGCAGCGAGCAAAGCGAGGAGGCATCGATATCTCGGCGCGAAAAGCCGCAGGAAAGTGTCAGTCGTCGCGGACGGTTGTACAGATCCAGCTAGCAGCAAGAGTCACGGTGGTCGGGCTATATCCTCGCGATATCGTCGCGAAGGTCCGGCGAGGCGACGATGGAAACGAACGGAGAGGATGTCGGACGGCGGTAGCAATCTGGAGGTATTCCCCGGACAGTGAGGCGCGTGACACGGGGGTGAGAAGGCGCGATGACTATGCGATAGGCAAAGAGAGTGTCAGGCCTGCGGGGAGTGTGAGAAGGCGAGGTGGAAGGAGAGAGAGAGAGGTGGCGGAGTCGTGATTACAGTGCCGTGTATTCAAATGGTCAGTCGGACCCACACCAATCACAACGAGCAGCACCCCCGAGCATCCCCGATACCCTTGTCTAATGCCACAGGGACTAACGCCGATGTACAGCGCGAATGGCGAAAGAGGGTGTGTGTGCGTGTGCCTACGCACCGACTCTCTCCTCGCACGTCGAATCGAGAAATGGTAATATGCAACTTGGCCGACAAGCTTCCCTCCGTCGACTGGAAAATTCGAAGGACCTCCCTGGAGATCGGCCTGCGAACGTTGCTGGACATCGAAAGACCCCGAGTGTTGCCCTTTCGTAATAACCGCAGCCCGTGAACGCTCGTTCTCCCATTGAAAGACGCGCTAACGTGTTTGACGCGTGCTGCGAGTTACTCGCGCGAAATTACATGTCACCGTGTCCATTCTGCCAAGATTCCTTGATTCTGACCGGGCTTCCTGAACCCCGACGGTACAGCGAGATGGTTCGAGGAGCTTTGGCCAGTTCGCGAGAATTAACACGAGCAAAGTATAACTATTTGGTATCGTTGGTACGCGTAATTCGCGTTGAGAAGTCGACTCCATCGGCGATAGTTTTGAATCTTTATTTTCCATTTGGAAGCTTCGTCGCGAATGAACTTCGCTAAAGGTACGCGGATACTTCACGCTCGGCAAACATTATGCAAATTCCGCGATCGTCGAAGGCGAAAGATAACCTCCTTGTCGACAGGCGTGATAACTTGCGGTGGGTAGACGCGTAGGAAGACGAGAAGGAAGTGGAGAAGATGGCGAGAGGTCGTAGGACGACCCTAGTTAGTCCCGGGTCTATGAATCGTTAATGCTAATCAGGATCGCCAGGACCGTGTACCGTGGACTAGGTGACGTCAGCTCTTCGTCAGAGATACGACCACGACGAAAGGGACTTGATCAATTAACCCCTCGCAATATTGATAAACCCTGAAACGAACCCGCGAAATCCTCTGTGGTCATTCCGGCCCGATCAATGCTCGTTGAACTCATTAACGGTCCTGTTGGGGGATGATCGTGGGATCGAGATTAGGGACACGTGGTTGTCATCGAATACCTAAACCATTCTACGTTTCCAACGTAAATTACATCGCCGATAAATATTACACGCCGTCCAAATTAACAGAAACTATCAGACGCTCCTTTGTATAATTATTCAGTAGTACGGATCAACGCATAGTCAGACCGACTTCGCTCTAGCGTTGCACACCGATCAAATTCTTTATTTCACGCAGGATTACGTTACGGATCACTGCCAAGAGTACCTTAATCCTGCCTAATCGCGCGACGAATTCGGCATAACGACAAAAACAGCGAGCCGACATTTTATCCATTATCTCGTCAAGCCAGCGAACCGATCTCGTAATCGGGCCTCGAACGGGCAAGCCAAGGGTACCGGGAGTAGATTAGTAGAAAATCATTTCCCTTTCTCGAGACTCAGCAGAATCTGCGATACCATAGAACAAACATTTCGCGAGAGGGGTGGCCGGGAGATCGGCGTTCCACCCTCGTCCAGTTTAGCCGCGACGTCGACGCCACACGGCCAGATAGCGAGTGTGCCTTATCTGCTAGCGAGAATATAAATTTCCACCGAAGCCCGGCAATACGTTAGGACGTGGCCACGCACGCACGCTCATCTGCCATCTCCCATTACCCGGCTCGTGTGTTTGCTCGCCTCTTGACCGAAGATTAACGCTCGTCGCGGAGCATCGATCGCCGAAAGGAATCGCGAGGTTGAAATGCACGCACACGTACGCGATTTTCGCGGTCGGTCCAGCTAGGATGAAACACCTAGCCCTTAGTCAATCGTCGGATTCATAGTCGAGCTACGGATCTAAAGCCTCTGCCAAGATATCGTTTCGTCGATTAATCAGGCAAACAGGTTTCGATCGCAGGTAAAACATGACCGCCAAACGCACGATCACCGTGAGTCGGAGTTCGCGGGATTTTCTTCGAGACGTCTTAATTACGGCTACCCCCGTGGATCGAAGTTTCCAAGGTTTCCGGCAAGTTTCCCGACCAAAGTTTCCGCACACAGACCAGCGTATGCAAGGTTAGGTTTAAGTTCAATCTCATAGACTCGACCGCAGCGAATGCTGTTTTGGGACGCGGACCGGAGTGTACCTTGATTCGCCGCGGTTGATCTCTATCTGGGATTGTCAGGGGATCGAAAAGGAATATGGCAGATTTTTTAATAGTTCCGTTCAGTCGAGAAATTATCGTAAACTTCATTCGGAACGATGGACTTGGAATAGAGCGGTTCTCTGACGATCTTGATTCGTTATTGGTAACGTTCGCGTCGGCGAAGACCGATGTTATTTTCGAAATTTCCAATTCCGAACGACAGTTTTAGATCACGTCGATCATTGCGACCTACTCAAAAATATCCCAACTCTCCCAAGTACCGATTATAAAGCTTAGAGCAAGTTACGAGTCGATCCATCGAGGCGAGAGTTCCTGCGATGCTAAAAATTGTCAGAAGAGTTCTTCTTTTGCCTTTCTCGAACGCAGGGGAAATTTCGAAAAATCGAACAAACACGGAACTTGGTCTTGACCAACTTAATACCAACGAATTTCGCGGACCGGAGGACCAGCGAGTACAATATGTCGAATTCCGGGGTGAAAGCGGAAAAGCAGCAGGATGAAGCTGGAGTAAGCGGTCCGGGGCCGTCGGTCATTGTGCACGCGAAAACGCGCGCCGAAATGAAGCCGAACAGCCGGCAGCGATTTTTGTTGGTTATTCAGTTATTAGTTCCATTCAGAGAACCGTGCCCGTGTTCGACCCGTTAGACGCTCTGTTCGCTTTCAGGCTGCCGATGCCCCATTGTTTGGCTGATGGAATCCGCGGGGCTTCGTTCGACGGCTGCAAGTGTAATGCAAGATTCGTTCGTTCGCGTAGTTTCGTTGAAACAGAGCCAGCTGGAACGGCTTTTAATTAAACCGCGAGAAATATTTAGTGTCCTGCGTGCGACTGATCGAGAACCTTCGATGGTCATTCGAAGACTCGATATCAATAAAATATTTGCATTCGTGTCTTATATCAGTATCCGAAAATTATCGAATGGATTTTGATAATTAATTCTTGATAGATTCGTCGTTCAATTTCCGATTGATTTATATATTCGATTAAGGTGGAAGGAATAGGGGATGATTCTTCTTGAAGAATTTCGTGTAAACCGATGAGAACCTTCGATGGTTACTAAAGAATTCGCTAATAATAAGAAATTTAAGGACTATAATACATAGATTCTCGTCTTTATTTAAGAGAGAAGGAAATGGAAGACAGGAAATTATTATTTCATGTGAAATTGGTTAAGAACCTTTAATGACAAGCTTCGATGATAAAATTCAAGTATGTTATTGTATTCACGAGGTAAATATTATTAATTATCCTTGAATAATTAATTTCTAACAGACTCATGGATCAAGGTATAGAACGATGTTATATTTACTGAAATTATCCTCGGTTAAGGCGGTGGAGAAAAGGATTGATCCTCTTCGCAGTAAATTCTCCTGAAGGAGAGTTAGTATTTATAATAACTACGTGAAAGTTTGTCGGGTGTAACGCTACCGTTGTAAGTTGAAATAACACGCTGCGGAAATGAAACATTGCGCGATGTTGCGTTGGAATGTTCCGAGTAGCAACAAAGAGTCGATCGATGCGGCAAACGGTAAATTCGAAGAGATCTGAGTAAGAATGTGGTGGCCAGACGATAACAAGAGGATGATCCCGAGATAAAGGCGGTGGCATTAATTGAGATTTCAGATAGAACTCGTAGTTTGCACAGCGTGTCTGGATAACGATCGTTCGGACAATGACGACGCTGACCACATCTGGCCTCCATCGATGCGGAAGATCGTTCAAGGACTCTCGAATGACAGACGAAAAATACGCGATTTTCCACGAAAAGAAGAACGAAAACGATAAAATTTTACGATATACTTCAAACATCTGAAAGCGTCTAGAAAATGTTAAATATCGAAATATCTGTGAATTTTCGCGTTTAAAAATCGAGGTGTATAAATTTTCACCGTGTTTCGCTCGATTATTCGCATTAGCGATTTTCCTATATTTAGCTCGGTCGTTGGGGAAATTTAATTAAGGAAATTGCCAAAGGAAGGTGAAATTAAAAAAGTGAGAATAGAGAACGCGATGATCGAGACCTACGTATAGTCTAACTAAAGCTTGGCAAAAAAGGGGAGAGAATTACGTCGGAAGAATTAAACGCGACGAGGGGTAGTAAACCCGACTGTAAAACAGGGGGTGTTTTTAATAGGGCATCTCAGAATCCGAACAGCGTGCTGCCCTCCGACGACGGTGAAGAGAAGCTAGACACTCGGCTCCTTTATGATCTAAAGCAAGAAAGTGCAATTTCTTAAACATTTCTCTGCATAAATTATACATTTAAATAATCCATCAGCGTTACGCAACGAGGCTCATACTAGACATTGCGGACTAGACTTGACAAACATCGAGAATCGATTTTTAAAAATTGTAAAAATTCCACGTAAAATAGTGCAGCTTATATAACCGCGGTATAATATTCAAACCTTTTGCAATTAAACGACTAATATAAAGATAAGTGCCTATTTCGCGAGATATAAGTATCAAAAATAAAAAATGTCAGTGATATTTATTATCTTATTATAATTATCTTACATCGAGTCAAACATTTTACGTTTGTCAAATTTTTGAAATTCACCTCTTGGTTCAAGAATTTCTTCATTTTCCGAAGGATTTACCAGCAAGTTGTTTCACAGGAAAGATCGACACGAGAGTAGGACGTGTGCTTGTTTAAAGTTACGACGTTGTATAAACTGAATAGATCGCTTAGGAAAACATCTGCACGTTAATTGCACGTAATCAAAGCGCAGCATTATTTCGAGCGGATTTTAATTGGAAATTCCACGGGAGCCGATTTTGCACGGGCGATTAATCGATCGATAAGAGCTAATTGTTGCGTGCCCGGTGCGCGAGCACCCTTAAAAGCTGGAGGGTGGTGAAGGTGCCAGGCTTGGCAGCTCGATATGCATTGGTATTACGCGCAATTATACACGTAACGTTGAATGCATCTCGATTACATCGGTTACAACATCTCATCGAAAGGATCGAAGATAGCGCGCAATTTTCCGCCCTCTCGAATTTTCCAGCACTCCGGTCGATTAAATTAATCGACTAATTAGAAACAAAATCCCGTCGAAACACACAAAATAATTCAAATAAAATTACACGACAGTGTTCAATTAACGTTGGAATTACCAAGCTGCAACGTTTATTTTAACATGACACATAGAAAATAGAAAACTATATTTAGCTGTATATTTTCAGCAATTGCAAAAATCAGAAACCCCGAACGGCAAACGATGAAACGAAATATCTAAAAATTCAAGAACAAATAAATTCTCGAAATGACTCGACGCTGCAATTGATTATGGCACAAGGGATTAACAGTTACCATATTCTACTCGCTCCTTTTATACCATTAATTCAACGAAAAATGTATTGAAAAAATGATCAAATCGTCGTTAAACCTATCACAAAGCGATTACTCCAACTTCGTCTCCAAATAGGACGACTCTGACACCCTCTTACACGCCTCGAGCGTAGAACGAACAACAGCGACGAGCAAGCGGACTATAAAAAACACAATAACGCGAGGCGTCAAGGAGCAAGCAGATCGGAGCCGCGATCGAGTTCGTCTAATAAATTTCGCAGAGCGGATATATTCAGGTAACGGAAGGCTATTACAAGGCGATATCTATCGAAGTTGGGTGGACGGGAGGGCCGCCTGGAGAGAAATAAAGAGTGATTGCCTCGGTAAATCAGAGCCACCCCTACCGTCAGCCCCCAGCCACCCCGCGGTGGCGTACTCGGGCCACCTTCTCTCCAGTTGCCGTGCTGCATACCAGCCACGAAACGAAGAACACGAAGAACATACGTATCGGAGCATTAGCAGACCTTTGTCGTCCCCGCAGGTCTCTTTTCCTCGCGTCTTCGTCCGTAACCCATTCGGGGCCGGCACGGCCGCGACCGGCCCTATTCCACGCACTCACCCCATAGCGCAGACAAGTATTTGCCGAACAGCGATAAAGCGGCGCAATGCGTCATCCGGGCCGCGCAAATAAATTCTCCGCGAACACGAGCGGAATCTTCCCGTGCTTATTTTTACCGGCCGCTAACTCGAGGATTTCGGAAATCGCTCTTCCAGTTCCGCGAGAACTGCCGCCGAAACGGTTTAATTTCACAGAGGAATTTCGGCCCGGCCGAAACCGTTCGATTTCGTGCCTCGGTGTTATGGCGAGAAGGGGTGGGAGTTTCCGGGGGTGAACGTAGCCTTATATTTTCCGATTAATTCAAAGATTACTCGCTGTGATAATTTGAGAAAGCGTGAAATTTCGTATGAAATTCAGGTAACGATTGAGAAAAGCTGGCAGTTGATTCGGAGATACTTTAATCTCGTCTTTGCAGTTCGCAGAATTCGTATTGTTGTCGGATCGATGGTACATTATTGAAACGAGGAAGCATTCGAGCGATGATAGCTAAGCGAACGTAGATTGGTTTATCGATACGAATGTTGAAGGGTGCAAAAATCGAATACGAGACTTGTGGGATTTTTTAAGCGACGATGAATCGGTATTATAAGAAACGATGCATTTTTTAAATCAAAACGCAAGAAAAATTCACCGATTCGTAGTGACGAGAATTAAACAATTCGCGTTGTATAAATTTATGTTTCTTCGCAAACGTTTACTATCCTCTCCGAATATTCCGAGCAATTAATATCGCTGCGAATTTAATCCGGATTCACGGGAGTCGCATTATAGCGATATTAAAACCAGCGCTTCCTCGCGATCGAGTTTAATTTATAAACGTGTAAGGAAAGATTCATACGATCCCCAAGGAACTTTCGAAGCGAGCACGCGGCCGGAAGCGTGGCCAATAATTTTTCGAATGATCCAAATTTCTCTTGGGACCGGCCGGAGCACACACGGCCGTGCATGTTGCCCGCGCGATACGTGACAGAGTTGTTTAGAACCGGAATAATGAACACGCGCGGCCGCGATCAAGCTTTTTGGTCGTATCACATCCGGACCTGGCTCACGTAATAATAAATCGACTGATCACCGTCGATAAGAGCCGCAAAGATACGGCGTTATCTCGCCCAGCGAGCGTGGCTGTTTTATACGCAATTTATCGGTTAGACGATTCGTAAGGGGCCGAGAAAGGCAACGGAGCCGAGCGCAGATAACTCGCGACTTTTGCTCCGACACGGTGAATTATTTCGCGAAGCAACGAAAATCCGGGGTTTAACCCGAAACGTACCGATCCGAGTGTGCCGGTGGGTGTGTCGCGTCGGAGAGGAAGAAAGGGGTTGGAAAAAGTGGACGTTCGGTATCGAAGTCGAACCGGATACGGAGCTTGCATGTCAGATGTCAAAGGATACCGTGTGACAACGTAAGTTTAAAAAGTTTCTGTCACGGGCTGTAAGCAGCGGACGGTAACGGACAAGTTGACAGCGGGGCTAAGTGAATGAGGAAGCTTCCTGTTCGTTTCGCAGAAGCGACAGAATTTTCCGAACGCAAAGAAATACGGCAGGATCCCGATGGAACCGAGTCACTCGTTTTCCTTTTTCGGAAAAAGCGGTGAAATCGGCGAAGGAATCGTCCGTTTTTTTGCTCGTGACAGGACTTAGAAGATCGATCGGGCGGAAACAAAGGAAGCTGGTTAAATTTACCTTTCGAGTTTAATCTCCGATCACAGTTTTCTAAGCGCCTATCCCGTGGATTGTCGTCGGTGACAGCGGCGCGGATCCGGAGCGTGGAAATTTCCGCGGAATATTCAGACCGTCGCGCGAGTAGAACTTCGAAATTATAAACTCGTCAGGCATTTACTAGGAACGATTAAAGCCAGCTCGCTACGCTATCGTATGGATCACCGTAAGAAGAACGAGGCGGAGAACGCGGGCACGGGAGAAAGACGGAAGAATATTTGCGAGCGTGTGCACGCGGTTTACGCTAAAGCTAAGCCCGCGATACTCGCGCCACGCACGTTCTCGTGTTTTCTCTATCCCCCCGACACCCCCTATCACACTCTCTTCCATCTATACGCTTATAGCGTTTCCGAATTTTACTAACAATCTCGCATGTCGACTTTCGAACCAAACGTTTCGTTCCGATATTATCCACTTGCAAATTAACTCCTCTTTAATTCCAAATTTTTCCACGACACTTTGGTAATTTTATTTCTCCGAATTCCACGGTAACGTGATAAAACTCCCGTTTGCAGACGCTCGTATGGTTCCGTGCGTCTGACCGAATAAATCTGTTCTACTTGGTAAAATTATTAATTACTCTCGACAAAGTAGAATGACGGGATAAATTGATACAAATGATATCAACTCTTCCTCTTCGAGAGGTGACTTTTAGTCACCTGAATTGTTGAACTTAATAGTCAATATCAAGTATGAAATTGCGTGACAGTTTGCATTATCGACATCAATTTCGCGAAGGCAACTCGTAGCGAAGCAAACTTCGAGTTCAAAGTGTCGGTAATTGTATTATAATCATTTTCTGAGAGAAATACGTTGAAAGATGCTCTGACACTTCTTATATGACAGAATTAATTGCCCTAACTGATTATTAAAATATTTCAGTCCCTTTCTTCGTCTTCAGTCCAGCCCCATTTTTCCACCCGGTCTTTCGTCTTTCATTTATCTTCGCGATTCTCTGACTCTCGTGTGTCGCGGACGATTTATCAAGAGAACACGACGTGGTAACGGCTTATTCATGCGCGGGGATCAACCGCGGGACTTCTCGTACGGAGAGGCTGCAAGCTCGAGGAATTACGCACGTGGACGACACTTTAACGAGCTGCCTTCCCTGCGGTCCTGCTCCGGATTTCTCGGGATTCGTTAAAAGCCACGTTAATGCCCGGTTCATTGTCCACCGCCCTTTTTTCCCGAAGATTTGACAAGGGTCAGCGGGGACTTGTTGCTTAGGATTCAACAGCTAACTTCGCCGGGAGACTGCTTGATTATGTATCGCGACGAGTCGTAAACGATCTTCTCGCCTCCGGCCGCGAGAAGTTCCCTTTCTAGATCGTAAGTACTTCGTTTCGAAATTTTCAAATCTCACTGTAATCGATATTTACTTACAGTAAGATTCATCGATCAAGTAGAATCATATTCGCAGTAAATCTACCCTGATTCATGAAGAAAGGGAAAAATAAATGGAATAGTCAGATCACATTACAGTCGATAGACCGAAGCGATAGAATTGAACGCGGAATTTTTAAAAATCAAAGTTTAAAAATGCTCATAGATATAATCCTTGCACGAAACATATAACTCCATTGCGTATCGCAGAAAGGAAGGTCCGAAAAATAGGAAATCACAT
>NW_027470960.1:0-30723 GCF_051020765.1 Lasioglossum baleicum
CCATATGCGTTATGCGTTATGCGTTATGCGTTATGCGTTATGCGTTATGCGTTATGCGTTATGCGTTATGCGTTATGCGTTATGCGTTATGCGTTATGCGTTATGAGTTTTGCGTTACGCGTTATGCGTTATGCGTTATGCGTTATGCGTTATGCGTTATGCGTTATGCGTTATGCGTTATGCGTTATGCGTTATGCGTTATGCGTTATGCTTTATGCGTTATGCGTATTGCTTTATGCGTTATGCGTTATGCGTTATGCGTTATGCGTTATGCGTTATGCGTTATGCGTTATGCGTTATGCGTTATGCGTTATGCGTTATGCGTTATGCGTTATGCGTTATGCGTTATGCGTTATGAGTTTTGCGTTTTGCGTTATGCGTTATGCGTTATGCGTTATGCGTTATGCGTTATGCTTATGCCATATGCGTTATGCGTTATGCGTTATGCGTTATGCGTTATGCGTTATGCGTTATGCGTTATGCGTTATGCGTTATGAGTTTTGCGTTACGCGTTATGCGTTATGCGTTATGCGTTATGCGTTATGCTTATGCCTTATGCGTTATGCGTTATGCGTTATGCGTTATGCGTTATGCGTTATGCGTTATGCGTTATGCGTTATGCGTTATGCGTTATGCGTTATGCGTTATGCGTTATGCGTTATGCGTTATGCGTTATGCGTTATGCGTTATGCGTTATGCGTTATGCGTTATTTGCGTTATGCGTTATGCGTTATGCGTTATGCGTTATGCGTTATGCGTTATGCGTTATGCGTTATGCGTTGTGCGTTGTGCGTTGTGCGTTGTGCGTTGTGCGTTGTGCGTTGTGCGTTGTGCGTTGTGCGTTGTGCGTTCTGCGTTATGCGTTATGCGTTATGCGTTATGCGTTATGCGTTATGCGTTATGCGTTATGCGTTATGCGTTATGCGTTATGCGTTATGCGTTATGCGTTATGCGTTATGCGTTATGCGTTATGCGTTATGCGTTATGCGTTATGCGTTATGCGTTATGCGTTATGCGTTATGCGTTATGCGTTATGCGTTATGCGTTATGCGTTATGCGTTATGCGTTATGCTTATGCCTTATGCCTTATGCGTTATGCGTTATGCGTTATGCGTTATGCGTTATGCGTTATGCGTTATGCGTTATGCGTTATGCGTTATGCGTTATGCGTTATGCGTTATGCGTTATGCGTTATGCGTTATGTGTTATGCGTTATGCGTTATGCGTTATGCGTTATGCGTTATGCGTTATGCGTTATGCGTTATGCGTTATGCGTTATGCGTTATGCGTTATGCGTTATGCGTTATGCGTTATGCGTTATGCGTTATGCGTTATGCGTTATGCGTTATGCGTTATGCGTTATGCGTTATGCGTTATGCGTTATGCGTTATGCGTTATGCGTTATGAGTTTTGCGTTACGCGTTATGCGTTATGCGTTATGCGTTATGCGTTATTTGCGTTATGCGTTATGCGTTATGCGTTATGCGTTATGCGTTATGCGTTATGCGTTAAGCGTTATTTGCGTTATGGGTTATGCGTTATGCGTTATGCGTTATGCGTTATGCGTTATGCGTTATGCGTTATGCGTTATGCGTTATGCGTTATGCGTTATGCGTTATTTGCGTTATGCGTTATGCGTTATGCGTTATGCGTTATGCGTTATGCGTTATGCGTTATGCGTTGTGCGTTGTGCGTTGTGCGTTGTGCGTTGTGCGTTGTGCGTTGTGCGTTGTGCGTTGTGCGTTCTGCGTTATGCGTTATGCGTTATGCGTTATGCGTTATGCGTTATGCGTTATGCGTTATGCGGTATGCGTTATGCGTTATGCGTTATGCGTTATGCGTTATGCGTTATGCGTTATGCGTTATGCGTTATGCGTTATGCGTTATGCGTTATGCGTTATGCGTTATGCGTTATGCGTTATGCGTTGTGCGTTGTGCGTTGTGCGTTGTGCGTTGTGCGTTGTGCGTTGTGCGTTGTGCGTTGTGCGTTCTGCGTTATGCGTTATGCGTTATGCGTTATGCGTTATGCGTTATGCGTTATGCGTTATGCGGTATGCGTTATGCGTTATGCGTTATGCGTTATGCGTTATGCGTTATGCGTTATGCGTTATGCGTTATGCGTTATGCGTTAGGCGTTATGCGTTATGCGTTATGCGTTATGCGTTATGCGTTATGCGTTATGCGTTATGCGTTATGCGTTATGCGTTATGCGTTATGCGTTATGCGTTATGCTTTAGGCGTTATGCGTAATGCGTTATGCGTTATGCGTTATGCGTTATGCGTTATGCGTTATGCGTTATGCGTTATGCGTTATGCGTTCTGCGTTATGCGTTATGCGTTATGCGTTATGCGTTATGCGTTATGCGTTATGCGTTATGCGTTATGCGTTATGCGTTATGCGTTATGCGTTATGCGTTATGCGTTATGCGTTATGCGTTATGCGTTATGCGTTATGCGTTATGCGTTATGCGTTATGCGTTATGCGTTATGCGTTATGCGTTATGCGGTATGCGTTATGCGTTATGCGTTATGCGTTATGCGTTATGCGTTATGCGTTATGCGTTATGCGTTATGCGTTAGGCGTTATGCGTTATGCGTTATGCGTTATGCGTTATGCGTTATGCGTTATGCGTTATGCGTTATGCGTTATGCGTTATGCGTTATGCGTTATGCGTTATGCGTTATGCGTTGTGCGTTGTGCGTTGTGCGTTGTGCGTTGTGCGTTGTGCGTTGTGCGTTGTGCGTTGTGCGTTCTGCGTTATGCGTTATGCGTTATGCGTTATGCGTTATGCGTTATGCGTTATGCGGTATGCGTTATGCGTTATGCGTTATGCGTTATGCGTTATGCGTTATGCGTTATGCGTTATGCGTTATGCGTTATGCGTTATGCGTTATGCGTTATGCGTTATGCGTTAGGCGTTATGCGTTATGCGTTATGCGTTATGCGTTATGCGTTATGCGTTATGGGTTATGCGTTATGCGTTATGCGTTATGCGTTATGCGTTATGCGTTATGCGTTATGCGTTATGCGTTATGCGTTATGCGTTATGCGTTATGCGTTATGCGTTATGAGTTTTGCGTTTTGCGTTATGCGTTATGCGTTATGCGTTATGCGTTATGCGTTATGCTTATGCCATATGCGTTATGCGTTATGCGTTATGCGTTATGCGTTATGCGTTATGCGTTATGCGTTATGCGTTATGAGTTTTGCGTTACGCGTTATGCGTTATGCGTTATGCGTTATGCTTATGCCTTATGCGTTATGCGTTATGCGTTATGCGTTATGCGTTATGCGTTATGCGTTATGCGTTATGCGTTATGCGTTATGCGTTATGCGTTATGCGTTATGCGTTATGCGTTATGCGTTATGCGTTATGCGTTATGCGTTATGCGTTATGCGTTATGCGTTATGCGTTATGCGTTATGCGTTATGCGTTATGCGTTATGCGTTATGCGTTATGCGTTATGCGTTATGCGTTATGCGTTATGCGTTATGCGTTATGCGTTATGCGTTATGCGTTATGCGTTATGCGTTATGCGTTATGCGTTATGCGTTATGCGTTATGCGTTATGAGTTTTGCGTTTTGCGTTATGCGTTATGCGTTATGCGTTATGCGTTATGCGTTATGCTTATGCCATATGCGTTATGCGTTATGCGTTATGCGTTATGCGTTATGCGTTATGCGTTATGCGTTATGCGTTATGCGTTATGAGTTTTGCGTTACGCGTTATGCGTTATGCGTTATGCGTTATGCGTTATGCTTATGCCTTATGCGTTATGCGTTATGCGTTATGCGTTATGCGTTATGCGTTATGCGTTATGCGTTATGCGTTATGCGTTATGCGTTATGCGTTATGCGTTATGCGTTATGCGTTATGCGTTATGCGTTATGCGTTATGCGTTATGCGTTATGCGTTATGCGTTATGCGTTATGAGTTTTGCGTTTTGCGTTATGCGTTATGCGTTATGCGTTATGCGTTATGCGTTATGCGTTATGCTTATGCCATATGTGTTATGCGTTATGCGTTATGCGTTATGCGTTATGCGTTATGCGTTATGCGTTATGCGTTATGCGTTATGCGTTATGCGTTATGCGTTATGCGTTATGCGTTATGCGTTATGCGTTATGCGTTATGCGTTATGCGTTATGCGTTATGCGTTATGCGTTATGCGTTATGCGTTATGCGTTATGCGTTATGCGTTATGCGTTATGCGTTATGCGTTATGCGTTATGCGTTATGCGTTATGCGTTATGCGTTATGCGTTATGCGTTATGCGTTATGCGTTATGCGTTATGGGTTATGCGTTATGCGTTATGCGTTATGCGTTATGCGTTATGCGTTATGCGTTATGCGTTATGCGTTATGCGTTATGCGTTATGCGTTATGCGTTATGCGTTATGCGTTATGCGTTATGCGTTATGCGTTATGCGTTATGCGTTATGCGTTATGCGTTATGCGTTATGCGTTATGCGTTATGCGTTATGCGTTATGCGTTATGCGTTATGCGTTATGCGTTATGCGTTATGCGTTATGCGTTATGCGTTATGCGTTATGCGTTATGCGTTATGCGTTATGCGTTATGAGTTTTGCGTTACGCGTTATGCGTTATGCGTTATGCGTTATGCGTTATTTGCGTTATGCGTTATGCGTTATGCGTTATGCGTTATGCGTTATGCGTTATGCGTTATGCGTTATGCGTTATGCGTTATGCGTTAAGCGTTATTTGCGTTATGGGTTATGCGTTATGCGTTATGCGTTATGCGTTATGCGTTATGCGTTATGCGTTATGCGTTATGCGTTATTTGCGTTATGCGTTATGCGTTATGCGTTATGCGTTATGCGTTATGCGTTATGCGTTATGCGTTGTGCGTTGTGCGTTGTGCGTTGTGCGTTGTGCGTTGTGCGTTGTGCGTTGTGCGTTGTGCGTTCTGCGTTATGCGTTATGCGTTATGCGTTATGCGTTATGCGTTATGCGTTATGCGTTATGCGGTATGCGTTATGCGTTATGCGTTATGCGTTATGCGTTATGCGTTATGCGTTATGCGTTATGCGTTATGCGTTATGCGTTATGCGTTATGCGTTATGCGTTATGCGTTATGCGTTATGCGTTGTGCGTTGTGCGTTGTGCGTTGTGCGTTGTGCGTTGTGCGTTGTGCGTTGTGCGTTGTGCGTTCTGCGTTATGCGTTATGCGTTATGCGTTATGCGTTATGCGTTATGCGTTATGCGTTATGCGGTATGCGTTATGCGTTATGCGTTATGCGTTATGCGTTATGCGTTATGCGTTATGCGTTATGCGTTATGCGTTATGCGTTATGCGTTATGCGTTATGCGTTATGCGTTATGCGTTATGCGTTATGCGTTATGCGTTATGCGTTATGCGTTATGCGTTATGCGTTATGCGTTATGCGTTATGCGTTATGCGTTATGCGTTATGCGTTATGCGTTATGCGTTATGCGTTAGGCGTTATGCGTTATGCGTTATGCGTTATGCGTTATGCGTTATGCGTTATGCGTTATGCGTTATGCGTTATGCGTTATGCGTTATGCGTTATGCGTTATGCGTTATGCGTTATGCGTTGTGCGTTGTGCGTTGTGCGTTGTGCGTTGTGCGTTGTGCGTTGTGCGTTGTGCGTTGTGCGTTGTGCGTTCTGCGTTATGCGTTATGCGTTATGCGTTATGCGTTATGCGTTATGCGTTATGCGGTATGCGTTATGCGTTATGCGTTATGCGTTATGCGTTATGCGTTATGCGTTATGCGTTATGCGTTATGCGTTATGCGTTATGCGTTATGCGTTAGGCGTTATGCGTTATGCGTTATGCGTTATGCGTTATGCGTTATGCGTTATGGGTTATGCGTTATGCGTTATGCGTTATGCGTTATGCGTTATGCGTTATGCGTTATGCGTTATGCGTTATGCGTTATGCGTTATGCGTTATGCGTTATGCGTTATGCGTTATGAGTTTTGCGTTTTGCGTTATGCGTTATGCGTTATGCGTTATGCGTTATGCGTTATGCGTTATGCTTATGCCATATGCGTTATGCGTTATGCGTTATGCGTTATGCGTTATGCGTTATGCGTTATGCGTTATGCGTTATGAGTTTTGCGTTACGCGTTATGCGTTATGCGTTATGCGTTATGCTTATGCCTTATGCGTTATGCGTTATGCGTTATGCGTTATGCGTTATGCGTTATGCGTTATGCGTTATGCGTTATGCGTTATGCGTTATGCGTTATGCGTTATGCGTTATGCGTTATGCGTTATGCGTTATGCGTTATGCGTTATGCGTTATGCGTTATGCGTTATGCGTTATGCGTTATGCGTTATGCGTTATGCGTTATGCGTTATGCGTTATGCGTTATGCGTTATGCGTTATGCGTTATGCGTTATGCGTTATGCGTTATGCGTTATGCGTTATGCGTTATGCGTTATGCGTTATGAGTTTTGCGTTTTGCGTTATGCGTTATGCGTTATGCGTTATGCGTTATGCGTTATGCTTATGCCATATGCGTTATGCGTTATGCGTTATGCGTTATGCGTTATGCGTTATGCGTTATGCGTTATGCGTTATGCGTTATGCGTTATGCGTTATGAGTTTTGCGTTACGCGTTATGCGTTATGCGTTATGCGTTATGCGTTATGCTTATGCCTTATGCGTTATGCGTTATGCGTTATGCGTTATGCGTTATGCGTTATGCGTTATGCGTTTTGCGTTATGCGTTATGCGTTATGCGTTATGCGTTATGCGTTATGCGTTATGCGTTATGCGTTATGCGTTATGCGTTATGCGTTATGCGTTATGCGTTATGCGTTATGCGTTATGAGTTTTGCGTTTTGCGTTATGCGTTATGCGTTATGCGTTATGCGTTATGCGTTATGCTTATGCCATATGCGTTATGCGTTATGCGTTATGCGTTATGCGTTATGCGTTATGCGTTATGCGTTATGCGTTATGCGTTATGCGTTATGCGTTATGCGTTATGCGTTATGCGTTATGCGTTATGCGTTATGCGTTATGCGTTATGCGTTATGCGTTATGCGTTATGCGTTATGCGTTATGCGTTATGCGTTATGCGTTATGCGTTATGCGTTATGCGTTATGCGTTATGCGTTATGCGTTATGCGTTATGCGTTATGCGTTATGCGTTATGCGTTATGCGTTATGCGTTATGCGTTATGCGTTATGCGTTATGCGTTATGCGTTATGCGTTATGCGTTATGCGTTATGCGTTATGCGTTATGCGTTATGCGTTATGCGTTATGCGTTATGCGTTATGCGTTAGGCGTTATGCGTTATGCGTTATGCGTTATGCGTTATGCGTTATGGGTTATGCGTTATGCGTTATGCGTTATGCGTTATGCGTTATGCGTTATGCGTTATGCGTTATGCGTTATGCGTTATGCGTTATGCGTTATGCGTTATGCGTTATGAGTTTTGCGTTTTGCGTTATGCGTTATGCGTTATGCGTTATGCGTTATGCGTTATGCTTATGCCATATGCGTTATGCGTTATGCGTTATGCGTTATGCGTTATGCGTTATGCGTTATGCGTTATGCGTTATGCGTTATGCGTTATGCGTTATGCGTTATGAGTTTTGCGTTACGCGTTATGCGTTATGCGTTATGCGTTATGCTTATGCCTTATGCGTTATGCGTTATGCGTTATGCGTTATGCGTTATGCGTTATGCGTTATGCGTTATGCGTTATGCGTTATGCGTTATGCGTTATGCGTTATGCGTTATGCGTTATGCGTTATGCGTTATGCGTTATGCGTTATGCGTTATGCGTTATGCGTTATGCGTTATGCGTTATGCGTTATGCGTTATGCGTTATGCGTTATGCGTTATGCGTTATGCGTTATGCGTTATGCGTTATGCGTTATGCGTTATGCGTTATGCGTTATGCGTTATGCGTTATGCGTTATGCGTTATGCGTTATGCGTTATGCGTTATGCGTTATGAGTTTTGCGTTTTGCGTTATGCGTTATGCGTTATGCGTTATGCGTTATGCGTTATGCTTATGCCATATGCGTTATGCGTTATGCGTTATGCGTTATGCGTTATGCGTTATGCGTTATGCGTTATGCGTTATGAGTTTTGCGTTACGCGTTATGCGTTATGCGTTATGCGTTATGCGTTATGCTTATGCCTTATGCGTTATGCGTTATGCGTTATGCGTTATGCGTTATGCGTTATGCGTTATGCGTTATGCGTTATGCGTTATGCGTTATGCGTTATGCGTTATGCGTTATGCGTTATGCGTTATGCGTTATGCGTTATGCGTTATGCGTTATGCGTTATGAGTTTTGCGTTTTGCGTTATGCGTTATGCGTTATGCGTTATGCGTTATGCGTTATGCTTATGCCATATGCGTTATGCGTTATGCGTTATGCGTTATGCGTTATGCGTTATGCGTTATGCGTTATGCGTTATGCGTTATGCGTTATGAGTTTTGCGTTACGCGTTATGCGTTATGCGTTATGCGTTATGCGTTATGCTTATGCCTTATGCGTTATGCGTTATGCGTTATGCGTTATGCGTTATGCGTTATGCGTTATGCGTTATGCGTTATGCGTTATGCGTTATGCGTTATGCGTTATGCGTTATGCGTTATGCGTTATGCGTTATGCGTTATGCGTTATGCGTTATGCGTTATGCGTTATGCGTTATGCGTTATGCGTTATGCGTTATGCGTTATGCGTTATGCGTTATGCGTTATGCGTTATGCGTTATGCGTTATGCGTTATGCGTTATGCGTTATGCGTTATGCGTTATGCGTTATGCGTTATGCGTTATGCGTTATGCGTTATGCGTTATGCGTTATGCGTTATGCGTTATGCGTTATGCGTTATGCGTTAAGCGTTATTTGCGTTATGCGTTATGCGTTATGCGTTATGCGTTATGCGTTATGCGTTATGCGTTATGCGTTATGCGTTATGCGTTATGCGTTATGCGTTATGCGTTATGCGTTATGCGTTATGCGTTATGCGTTATGCGTTATGCGTTATGCGTTATGCGTTATGGGTTATGAGTTTTGCGTTACGCGTTATGCGTTATGCGTTATGCGTTACGCGTTATGCGTTATGCGTTATGCGTTATGCGTTATGCGTTATGCGTTATGCGTTATGCGTTATGCGTTATGCGTTATGCGTTATGCGTTATGCGTTATGCGTTATGCGTTATGCGTTATGCGTTATGCGTTATGCGTTATGCGTTATGCGTTATGCGTTATGCGTTATGCGTTATGCGTTATGCGTTATGCGTTATGCGTTATGCGTTATGCGTTATGCGTTATGCGTTATGCGTTATGCGTTATGCGTTATGCGTTATGCGTTATGCGTTATGCGTTATGCGTTATGCGTTATGCGTTATGCGTTATGCGTTATGCGTTATGCGTTATGCGTTATGCGTTATGCGTTATGCGTTATGCGTTATGCGTTATGCGTTATGCGTTATGCGTTATGCGTTATGCGTTATGCGTTATGCGTTATGCGTTATGCGTTATGCGTTATGCGTTATGCGTTATGCGTTATGCGTTATGCGTTATGCGTTATGCGTTATGCGTTATGCGTTATGCGTTATGCGTTAAGCGTTATTTGCGTTATGGGTTATGCGTTATGCGTTATGCGTTATGCGTTATGCGTTATGCGTTATGCGTTATGCGTTATGCGTTATGCGTTATGCGTTATGCGTTATGCGTTATGCGTTATGCGTTATTTGCGTTATGCGTTATGCGTTATGCGTTATGCGTTATGCGTTATGCGTTATGCGTTATGCGTTGTGCGTTGTGCGTTGTGCGTTGTGCGTTGTGCGTTGTGCGTTGTGCGTTGTGCGTTGTGCGTTCTGCGTTATGCGTTATGCGTTATGCGTTATGCGTTATGCGTTATGCGTTATGCGTTATGCGGTATGCGTTATGCGTTATGCGTTATGCGTTATGCGTTATGCGTAATGCGTTATGCGTTATGCGTTATGCGTTATGCGTTATGCGTTATGCGTTATGCGTTATGCGTTATGCGTTGTGCGTTGTGCGTTGTGCGTTGTGCGTTGTGCGTTGTGCGTTGTGCGTTGTGCGTTGTGCGTTGTGCGTTCTGCGTTATGCGTTATGCGTTATGCGTTATGCGTTATGCGTTATGCGTTATGCGTTATGCGTTATGCGGTATGCGTTATGCGTTATGCGTTATGCGTTATGCGTTATGCGTTATGCGTTATGCGTTATGCGTTATGCGTTATGCGTTATGCGTTAGGCGTTATGCGTTATGCGTTATGCGTTATGCGTTATGCGTTATGCGTTATGCGTTATGCGTTATGCGTTATGCGTTATGCGTTATGCGTTATGCGTTATGCGTTATGCGTTATGCGTTATGCGTTATGCGTTATGCGTTATGCGTTATGCGTTATGCGTTATGCGTTATGCTTTAGGCGTTATGCGTAATGCGTTATGCGTTATGCGTTATGCGTTATGCGTTATGCGTTATGCGTTATGCGTTATGCGTTCTGCGTTATGCGTTATGCGTTATGCGTTATGCGTTATGCGTTATGCGTTATGCGTTATGCGTTATGTGTTATGCGTTATGCGTTATGCGTTATGCGTTATGCGTTATGCGTTATGCGTTATGCGTTATGCGTTATGCGTTATGCGTTATGCGTTATGCGGTATGCGTTATGCGTTATGCGTTATGCGTTATGCGTTATGCGTTATGCGTTATGCGTTATGCGTTATGCGTTAGGCGTTATGCGTTATGCGTTATGCGTTATGCGTTATGCGTTATGCGTTATGCGTTATGCGTTATGCGTTATGCGTTATGCGTTATGCGTTATGCGTTATGCGTTATGCGTTATGCGTTGTGCGTTGTGCGTTGTGCGTTGTGCGTTGTGCGTTGTGCGTTGTGCGTTGTGCGTTCTGCGTTATGCGTTATGCGTTATGCGTTATGCGTTATGCGTTATGCGTTATGCGTTATGCGTTATGCGGTATGCGTTATGCGTTATGCGTTATGCGTTATGCGTTATGCGTTATGCGTTATGCGTTATGCGTTATGCGTTATGCGTTATGCGTTAGGCGTTATGCGTTATGCGTTATGCGTTATGCGTTATGCGTTATGCGTTATGGGTTATGCGTTATGCGTTATGCGTTATGCGTTATGCGTTATGCGTTATGCGTTATGCGTTATGCGTTATGCGTTATGCGTTATGCGTTATGCGTTATGCGTTATGCGTTATGCGTTATGCGTTATGCGTTAAGCGTTATTTGCGTTATGCGTTATGCGTTATGCGTTATGCGTTATGCGTTATGCGTTATGCGTTATGCGTTATGCGTTATGCGTTATGCGTTATGCGTTATGCGTTATGCGTTATGCGTTATGCGTTATGCGTTATGCGTTATGCGTTATGCGTTATGCGTTATGCGTTATGCGTTATGCGTTATGCGTTATGGGTTATGAGTTTTGCGTTACGCGTTATGCGTTATGCGTTATGCGTTATGCGTTATGCGTTATGCGTTATGCGTTATGCGTTATGCGTTATGCGTTATGCGTTATGCGTTATGCGTTATGCGTTATGCGTTATGCGTTATGCGTTATGCGTTATGCGTTATGCGTTATGCGTTATGCGTTATGCGTTATGCGTTATGCGTTATGCGTTATGCGTTATGCGTTATGCGTTATGCGTTATGCGTTATGCGTTATGCGTTATGCGTTATGCGTTATGCGTTATGCGTTATGCGTTATGCGTTATGCGTTATGCGTTATGCGTTATGCGTTATGCGTTATGCGTTATGCGTTATGCGTTATGCTTATGCCATATGCGTTATGCGTTATGCGTTATGCGTTATGCGTTATGCGTTAAGCGTTATTTGCGTTATGGGTTATGCGTTATGCGTTATGCGTTATGCGTTATGCGTTATGCGTTATGCGTTATGCGTTATGCGTTATGCGTTATGCGTTATGCGTTATGCGTTATGCGTTATGCGTTATGCGTTATGCGTTATGCGTTATGCGTTATGCGTTATTTGCGTTATGCGTTATGCGTTATGCGTTATGCGTTATGCGTTATGCGTTATGCGTTGTGCGTTGTGCGTTGTGCGATGTGCGTTGTGCGTTGTGCGTTGTGCGTTGTGCGTTGTGCGTTATGCGTTATGCGTTATGCGTTATGCGTTATGCGTTATGCGTTATGCGTTATGCGTTATGCGTTATGCGTTATGCGTTATGCGTTATGCGTTATGCGTTATGCGTTATGCGTTATGCGTTATGCGTTATGCGTTATGCGTTATGCGTTATGCGTTATGCGTTATGCGTTATGCGTTATGCGTTATGCGTTATGCGTTATGCGTTATGCGTTATGCGTTAAGCGTTATTTGCGTTATGCGTTATGCGTTATGCGTTATGCGTTATGCGTTATGCGTTATGCGTTATGCGTTATGCGTTATGCGTTATGCGTTATGCGTTATGCGTTATGCGTTATGCGTTATGCGTTATGCGTTATGCGTTATGCGTTATGCGTTATGCGTTATGCGTTATGCGTTATGCGTTATGCGTTATGCGTTATGCGTTATGCGTTATGCGTTATGCGTTATGCGTTATGCGTTATGCGTTATGGGTTATGAGTTTTGCGTTACGCGTTATTCGTTATGCGTTATGCGTTATGCGTTATGCGTTATGCGTTATGCGTTATGCGTTATGCGTTATGCGTTATGCGTTATGCGTTATGCGTTATGCGTTATGCGTTATGCGTTATGCGTTATGCGTTATGCGTTATGCGTTATGCGTTATGCGTTATGCGTTATGCGTTATGCGTTATGCGTTATGCGTTATGCGTTATGCGTTATGCGTTATGCGTTATGCGTTATGCGTTATGCGTTATGCGTTATGCGTTATGCGTTATGCGTTATGCGTTATGCGTTATGCTTATGCCATATGCGTTATGCGTTATGCGTTATGCGTTATGCGTTATGCGTTATGCGTTAAGCGTTATTTGCGTTATGGGTTATGCGTTATGCGTTATGCGTTATGCGTTATGCGTTATGCGTTATGCGTTATGCGTTATGCGTTATGCGTTATGCGTTATGCGTTATGCGTTATGCGTTATGCGTTATGCGTTATGCGTTATGCGTTATGCGTTATGCGTTATGCGTTATGCGTTATGCGTTATGCGTTATGCGTTATGCGTTATGCGTTATGCGTTATGCGTTATGCGTTATGCGTTATGCGTTAGGCGTTATGCGTTACGCGTTATGCGTTATGCGTTATGCGTTATGCGTTATGCGTTATGCGTTATGCGTTATGCGTTATGCGTTATGCGTTATGCGTTATGCGTTAAGCGTTATGCGTTATGCGTTATGCGTTATGCGTTATGCGTTATGCGTTATGCGTTATGCGTTATGCGTTATGCAGTTATGCGTTATGCGTTATGCGTTATGCGTTATGCGTTATGCGTTATGAGTTTTGCGTTACGCGTTATGCGTTATGCGTTATGCGTTATGCGTTATTTGCGTTATGCGTTATGCGTTATGCGTTATGCGTTATGCGTTATGCGTTATGCGTTATGCGTTATGCGTTATGCGTTAAGCGTTATTTGCGTTATGGGTTATGCGTTATGCGTTATGCGTTATGCGTTATGCGTTATGCGTTATGCGTTATGCGTTATGCGTTATGCGTTATGCGTTATGCGTTATGCGTTATGCGTTATTTGCGTTATGCGTTATGCGTTATGCGGTATGCGTTATGCGTTATGCGTTATGCGTTATGCGTTATGCGTTATGCGTTATGCGTTATGCGTTATGCGTTATGCGTTATGCGTTAGGCGTTATGCGTTATGCGTTATGCGTTATGCGTTATGCGTTATGCGTTATGCGTTATGCGTTATGCGTTATGCGTTATGCGTTATGCGTTATGCGTTATGCGTTATGCGTTATGCGTTATGCGTTATGCGTTATGCGTTATGCGTTATGCGTTATGCGTTATGCGTTATGCTTTAGGCGTTATGCGTAATGCGTTATGCGTTATGCGTTATGCGTTATGCGTTATGCGTTATGCGTTATGCGTTATGCGTTCTGCGTTATGCGTTATGCGTTATGCGTTATGCGTTATGCGTTATGCGTTATGCGTTATGTGTTATGCGTTATGCGTTATGCGTTATGCGTTATGCGTTATGCGTTATGCGTTATGCGTTATGCGTTATGCGTTATGCGTTATGCGTTATGCGGTATGCGTTATGCGTTATGCGTTATGCGTTATGCGTTATGCGTTATGCGTTATGCGTTATGCGTTATGCGTTAGGCGTTATGCGTTATGCGTTATGCGTTATGCGTTATGCGTTATGCGTTATGCGTTATGCGTTATGCGTTATGCGTTATGCGTTATGCGTTATGCGTTATGCGTTATGCGTTATGCGTTATGCGTTGTGCGTTGTGCGTTGTGCGTTGTGCGTTGTGCGTTGTGCGTTGTGCGTTGAAGCGTTGTGCGTTCTGCGTTATGCGTTATGCGTTATGCGTTATGCGTTATGCGTTATGCGTTATGCGTTATGCGTTATGCGTTATGCGTTATGCGGTATGCGTTATGCGTTATGCGTTATGCGTTATGCGTTATGCGTTATGCGTTATGCGTTATGCGTTATGCGTTATGCGTTATGCGTTATGCGTTAGGCGTTATGCGTTATGCGTTATGCGTTATGCGTTATGCGTTATGGGTTATGCGTTATGCGTTATGCGTTATGCGTTATGCGTTATGCGTTATGCGTTATGCGTTATGCGTTATGCGTTATGCGTTATGCGTTATGCGTTATGCGTTATGCGTTATGCGTTAAGCGTTATTTGCGTTATGCGTTATGCGTTATGCGTTATGCGTTATGCGTTATGCGTTATGCGTTATGCGTTATGCGTTATGCGTTATGCGTTATGCGTTATGCGTTATGCGTTATGCGTTATGCGTTATGCGTTATGCGTTATGCGTTATGCGTTATGCGTTATGCGTTATGCGTTATGCGTTATGCGTTATGCGTTATGCGTTATGCGTTATGCGTTATGCGTTATGCGTTATGCGTTATGCGTTATGCGTTATGCGTTATGCGTTATGCGTTATGCGTTATGCGTTATGCGTTATGCGTTATGCGTTATGCGTTATGCGTTATGCGTTATGCGTTATGCGTTATGCGTTATGCGTTATGCGTTATGCGTTATGCGTTATGCGTTATGCGTTATGCGTTATGCGTTATGCGTTATGCGTTATGCGTTATGCGTTATGCGTTATGCGTTATGCGTTATGCGTTATGCGTTATGCGTTATGCGTTATGAGTTTTGCGTTACGCGTTATGCGTTATGCGTTATGCGTTATGCTTATGCCTTATGCGTTATGCGTTATGCGTTATGCGTTATGCGTTATGCGTTATGCGTTATGCGTTATGCGTTATGCGTTATGCGTTATGCGTTATGCGTTATGCGTTATGCGTTATGCGTTATGCGTTATGCGTTATGCGTTATGCGTTATGCGTTATGCGTTATGCGTTATGCGTTATGCGTTATGCTTATGCCATATGCGTTATGCGTTATGCGTTATGCGTTATGCGTTATGCGTTATGCGTTATGCGTTATGCGTTATGCGTTATGAGTTTTGCGTTACGCGTTATGCGTTATGCGTTATGCTTATGCCTTATGCGTTATGCGTTATGCGTTATGCGTTATGCGTTATGCGTTATGCGTTATGCGTTATGCGTTATGCGTTATGCGTTATGCGTTATGCGTTATGCGTTATGCGTTATGCGTTATGCGTTATGCGTTATGCGTTATGCGTTATGAGTTTTGCGTTTTGCGTTATGCGTTATGCGTTATGCGTTATGCGTTATGCGTTATGCTTATGCCATATGCGTTATGCGTTATGCGTTATGCGTTATGCGTTATGCGTTATGCGTTATGCGTTATGCGTTATGAGTTTTGCGTTACGCGTTATGCGTTATGCGTTATGCGTTATGCGTTATGCTTATGCCTTATGCGTTATGCGTTATGCGTTATGCGTTATGCGTTATGCGTTATGCGTTATGCGTTATGCGTTATGCGTTATGCGTTATGCGTTATGCGTTATGCGTTATGCGTTATGCGTTATGCGTTATGCGTTATGCGTTATGCGTTATGCGTTATGCGTTATGCGTTATGCGTTATGCGTTATGCGTTATGCGTTATGCGTTATGCGTTATGCGTTATGCGTTATGCGTTATGCGTTATGCCTTATGCGTTATGCGTTATGCGTTATGCGTTATGCGTTATGCGTTATGCGTTATGCGTTATGCGTTATGCGTTATGCGTTATGCGTTATGCGTTATGCGTTATGCGTTATGCGTTATGCGTTATGCGTTATGCGTTATGCGTTATGCGTTATGCGTTATGCGTTATGCGTTAAGCGTTATTTGCGTTATGCGTTATGCGTTATGCGTTATGCGTTATGCGTTATGCGTTATGCGTTATGCGTTATGCGTTATGCGTTATGCGTTATGCGTTATGCGTTATGCGTTATGCGTTATGCGTTATGCGTTATGCGTTATGCGTTATGCGTTATGCGTTATGCGTTATGCGTTATGGGTTATGAGTTTTGCGTTACGCGTTATGCGTTATGCGTTATGCGTTATGCGTTATGCGTTATGCGTTATGCGTTATGCGTTCTGCGTTATGCGTTATGCGTTATGCGTTATGCGTTATGCGTTATGCGTTATGCGTTATGCGTTATGCGTTATGCGTTATGCGTTATGCGTTATGCGTTATGCGTTATGCGTTATGCGTTATGCGTTATGCGTTATGCGTTATGCGTTATGCGTTATGCGTTATGCGTTATGCGTTATGCGTTATGCGTTATGCGTTATGCGTTATGCGTTATGCGTTATGCGTTATGCGTTATGCGTTATGCTTATGCCATATGCGTTATGCGTTATGCGTTATGCGTTATGCGTTATGCGTTATGCGTTAAGCGTTATTTGCGTTATGGGTTATGCGTTATGCGTTATGCGTTATGCGTTATGCGTTATGCGTTATGCGTTATGCGTTATGCGTTATGCGTTATGCGTTATGCGTTATGCGTTATGCGTTATGCGTTATGCGTTATGCGTTATGCGTTATGCGTTATTTGCGTTATGCGTTATGCGTTATGCGTTATTTGCGTTATGCGTTATGCGTTATGCGTTATGCGTTGTGCGTTGTGCGTTGTGCGATGTGCGTTGTGCGTTGTGCGTTGTGCGTTGTGCGTTGTGCGTTGTGCGTTATGCGTTATGCGTTATGCGTTATGCGTTATGCGTTATGCGTTATGCGTTATGCGTTATGCGTTATGCGTTATGCGTTATGCGTTATGCGTTATGCGTTATGCGTTATGCGTTATGCGTTATGCGTTATGCGTTATGCGTTATGCGTTATGCGTTATGCGTTATGCGTTATGCGTTATGCGTTATGCGTTATGCGTTATGCGTTAAGCGTTATTTGCGTTATGCGTTATGCGTTATGCGTTATGCGTTATGCGTTATGCGTTATGCGTTATGCGTTATGCGTTATGCGTTATGCGTTATGCGTTATGCGTTATGCGTTATGCGTTATGCGTTATGCGTTATGCGTTATGCGTTATGCGTTATGCGTTATGCGTTATGCGTTATGCGTTATGCGTTATGCGTTATGCGTTATGCGTTATGCGTTATGCGTTATGCGTTATGCGTTATGGGTTATGAGTTTTGCGTTACGCGTTATGCGTTATGCGTTATGCGTTATGCGTTATGCGTTATGCGTTATGCGTTATGCGTTATGCGTTATGCGTTATGCGTTATGCGTTATGCGTTATGCGTTATGCGTTATGCGTTATGCGTTATGCGTTATGCGTTATGCGTTATGCGTTATGCGTTATGCGTTATGCGTTATGCGTTATGCGTTATGCGTTATGCGTTATGCGTTATGCGTTATGCGTTATGCGTTATGCGTTATGCGTTATGCGTTATGCGTTATGCGTTATGCGTTATGCGTTATGCGTTATGCGTTATGCGTTATGCGTTATGCGTTATGCGTTATGCGTTATGCGTTATGCGTTATGCGTTATGCGTTATGCGTTATGCGTTATGCGTTATGCGTTATGCTTATGCCATATGCGTTATGCGTTATGCGTTATGCGTTATGCGTTATGCGTTATGCGTTATGCGTTAAGCGTTATTTGCGTTATGGGTTATGCGTTATGCGTTATGCGTTATGCGTTATGCGTTATGCGTTATGCGTTATGCGTTATGCGTTATGCGTTATGCGTTATGCGTTATGCGTTATGCGTTAGGCGTTATGCGTTATGCGTTATGCGTTATTTGCGTTATGCGTTATGCGTTATGCGTTATGCGTTATGCGTTATGCGTTATGCGTTGTGCGTTGTGCGTTGTGCGATGTGCGTTGTGCGTTGTGCGTTGTGCGTTGTGCGTTGTGCGTTATGCGTTATGCGTTATGCGTTATGCGTTATGCGTTATGCGTTATGCGTTATGCGTTATGCGTTATGCGTTATGCGTTATGCGTTATGCGTTATGCGTTATGCGTTATGCGTTATGCGTTATGCGTTGTGCGTTGTGCGTTGTGCGTTGTGCGTTGTGCGTTGTGCGTTGTGCGTTGTGCGTTGTGCGTTCTGCGTTATGCGTTATGCGTTATGCGTTATGCGTTATGCGTTATGCGTTATGCGTTATGCGTTATGCGTTATGCGTTATGCGTTATGCGTTATGCGTTATGCGTTATGCGTTATGCGTTATGCGTTATGCGTTATGCGTTATGCGTTATGCGTTATGCGTTATGCGTTATGCGTTATGCGTTATGCGTTATGCGTTATGGGTTATGAGTTTTGCGTTACGCGTTATGCGTTATGCGTTATGCGTTATGCGTTATGCGTTATGCGTTATGCGTTATGCGTTATGCGTTATGCGTTATGCGTTATGCGTTATGCGTTATGCGTTATGCGTTATGCGTTATGCGTTATGCGTTATGCGTTATGCGTTATGCGTTATGCGTTATGCGTTATGCGTTATGCGTTATGCGTTGTGCGTTATGCGTTATGCGTTATGCGTTATGCGTTATGCGTTATGCGTTATGCGTTATGCGTTATGCGTTATGCGTTATGCGTTATGCGTTATGCGTTATGCGTTATGCGTTATGCGTTATGCGTTATTTGTTATGCGTTATGCGTTATGCGTTATGCGTTATGCGTTATGCGTTATGCGTTATGCGTTATGCGTTATGCGTTATGCGTTATGCGTTATGCGTTATGCGTTATGCGTTATGCTTATGCCATATGCGTTATGCGTTATGCGTTATGCGTTATGCGTTATGCGTTATGCGTTATGCGTTAAGCGTTATTTGCGTTATGGGTTATGCGTTATGCGTTATGCGTTATGCGTTATGCGTTATGCGTTATGCGTTATGCGTTATGCGTTATGCGTTATGCGTTATGCGTTATGCGTTATGCGTTATGCGTTATGCGTTATGCGTTATGCGTTATGCGTTATTTGCGTTATGCGTTATGCGTTATGCGTTATGCGTTATGCGTTATGCGTTGTGCGTTGTGCGATGTGCGTTGTGCGTTGTGCGTTGTGCGTTGTGCGTTGTGCGTTATGCGTTATGCGTTATGCGTTATGCGTTATGCGTTATGCGTTATGCGTTATGCGTTATGCGTTATGCGTTATGCGTTATGCGTTATGCGTTATGCGTTATGCGTTATGCGTTATGCGTTATGCGTTATGCGTTATGCGTTATGCGTTATGCGTTATGCGTTATGCGTTATGCGTTATGCGTTATGCGTTATGCGTTATGCGTTATGCGTTATGCGTTATGCGTTATGCGTTATGCGTTATGCGTTATGCGTTATGCGTTATGCGTTATGCGTTATGCGTTATGCGTTATGCGTTATGCGTTATGCGTTATGCGTTATGCGTTATGCGTTATGCGTTATGCGTTATGCGTTATGCGTTATGCGTTATACGTTATGCGTTATGCGTTATGCGTTATGCGTTATGCTTATGCCATATGCGTTATGCGTTATGCGTTATGCGTTATGCGTTATGCGTTATGCGTTATGCGTTATGCGTTATTTGCGTTATGCGTTATGCGTTATGCGTTATGCGTTATGCGTTATGCGTTATGCGTTATGCGTTATGCGTTATGCGTTATGCGTTATGCGTTATGCGTTATGCGTTATGCGTTATGCGTTATGCGTTATGCGTTATGCGTTATGCGTTATGCGTTATGCGTTATGCGTTATGCGTTATGCGTTATGCGTTATGCGTTATGCGTTATGCGTTATGCGTTATGCGTTATGCGTTATGCGTTATGCGTTATGCGTTATGCGTTATGCGTTATGCGTTATGCGTTATGCGTTATGCGTTATGCGTTATGCGTTATGCGTTATGCGTCATGCTTATGCCATATGCGTTATGCGTTATGCGTTATGCGTTATGCGTTATGCGTTATGCGTTATGCGTTATGCGTTAAGCGTTATTTGCGTTATGGGTTATGCGTTATGCGTTATGCGTTATGCGTTATGCGTTATGCGTTATGCGTTATTTGCGTTATGCGTTATGCGTTATGCGTTATGCGTTATGCGTTATGCGTTATGCGTTATGCGTTGTGCGTTGTGCGATGTGCGTTGTGCGTTGTGCGTTGTGCGTTGTGCGTTGTGCGTTATGCGTTATGCGTTATGCGTTATGCGTTATGCGTTATGCGTTATGCGTTATGCGTTATGCGTTATGCGTTATGCGTTATGCGTTATGCGTTATGCGTTATGCGTTATGCGTTATGCGTTATGCGTTATGCGTTATGCGTTATGCGTTATGCGTTATGCGTTATGCGTTGTGCGTTGTGCGTTGTGCGTTGTGCGTTGTGCGTTGTGCGTTGTGCGTTGTGCGTTGTGCGTTGTGCGTTCTGCGTTATGCGTTATGCGTTATGCGTTATGCGTTATGCGTTATGCGTTATGCGTTATGCGTTATGCGTTATGCGTTATGCGTTATGCGTTATGCGTTATGCGTTATGCGTTATGCGTTATGCGTTATGCGTTATGCGTTATGCGTTATGCGTTATGCGTTATGCGTTATGCGTTATGCGTTATGCGTTATGCGTTATGCGTTATGCGTTATGCGTTATGCGTTATGCGTTATGCGTTATGGGTTATGAGTTTTGCGTTACGCGTTATGCGTTATGCGTTATGCGTTATGAGTTTTGCGTTACGCGTTATGCGTTATGCGTTATGCGTTATGCGTTATGCGTTATGCGTTATGCGTTATGCGTTATTTGCGTTATGCGTTATGCGTTATGCGTTATGCGTTATGCGTTATGCGTTATGCGTTGTGCGTTGTGCGTTGTGCGATGTGCGTTGTGCGTTGTGCGTTGTGCGTTGTGCGTTGTGCGTTATGCGTTATGCGTTATGCGTTATGCGTTATGCGTTATGCGTTATGCGTTATGCGTTATGCGTTATGCGTTATGCGTTATGCGTTATGCGTTATGCGTTATGCGTTATGCGTTATGCGTTATGCGTTGTGCGTTGTGCGTTGTGCGTTGTGCGTTGTGCGTTGTGCGTTGTGCGTTGTGCGTTGTGCGTTCTGCGTTATGCGTTATGCGTTATGCGTTATGCGTTATGCGTTATGCGTTATGCGTTATGCGTTATGCGTTATGCGTTATGCGTTATGCGTTATGCGTTATGCGTTATGCGTTATGCGTTATGCGTTATGCGTTATGCGTTATGCGTTATGCGTTATGCGTTATGCGTTATGCGTTATGCGTTATGCGTTATGCGTTATGCGTTATGCGTTATGCGTTATGCGTTATGCGTTATGGGTTATGAGTTTTGCGTTACGCGTTATGCGTTATGCGTTATGCGTTATGCGTTATGCGTTATGCGTTATGCGTTATGCGTTATGCGTTATGCGTTATGCGTTATGCGTTATGCGTTATGCGTTATGCGTTATGCGTTATGCGTTATGCGTTATGCGTTATGCGTTATGCGTTGTGCGTTATGCGTTATGCGTTATGCGTTATGCGTTATGCGTTATGCGTTATGCGTTATGCGTTATGCGTTATGCGTTATGCGTTATGCGTTATGCGTTATGCGTTATGCGTTATGCGTTATGCGTTATGCGTTATTTGTTATGCGTTATGCGTTATGCGTTATGCGTTATGCGTTATGCGTTATGCGTTATGCGTTATGCGTTATGCGTTATGCGTTATGCGTTATGCGTTATGCTTATGCCATATGCGTTATGCGTTATGCGTTATGCGTTATGCGTTATGCGTTGTGCGTTATGCGTTAAGCGTTATTTGCGTTATGGGTTATGCGTTATGCGTTATGCGTTATGCGTTATGCGTTATGCGTTATGCGTTATGCGTTATGCGTTATGCGTTATGCGTTATGCGTTATGCGTTATGCGTTATGCGTTATGCGTTATGCGTTATTTGCGTTATGCGTTATGCGTTATGCGTTATGCGTTATGCGTTATGCGTTATGCGTTGTGCGTTGTGCGATGTGCGTTGTGCGTTGTGCGTTGTGCGTTGTGCGTTGTGCGTTATGCGTTATGCGTTATGCGTTATGCGTTATGCGTTATGCGTTATGCGTTATGCGTTATGCGTTATGCGTTATGCGTTATGCGTTATGCGTTATGCGTTATGCGTTATGCGTTATGCGTTATGCGTTATGCGTTATGCGTTATGCGTTATGCGTTATGCGTTATGCGTTATGCGTTATGCGTTATGCGTTATGCGTTATGCGTTATGCGTTATGCGTTATGCGTTATGCGTTATGCGTTATGCGTTATGCGTTATGCGTTATGCGTTATGCGTTATGCGTTATGCGTTATGCGTTATGCGTTATGCGTTATGCGTTATGCGTTATGCGTTATACGTTATGCGTTATGCGTTATGCGTTATGCGTTATGCTTATGCCATATGCGTTATGCGTTATGCGTTATGCGTTATGCGTTATGCGTTATGCGTTATGCGTTATGCGTTATTTGCGTTATGCGTTATGCGTTATGCGTTATGCGTTATGCGTTATGCGTTATGCGTTATGCGTTATGCGTTATGCGTTATGCGTTATGCGTTATGCGTTATGCGTTATGCGTTATGCGTTATGCGTTATGCGTTATGCTTATGCCATATGCGTTATGCGTTATGCGTTATGCGTTATGCGTTATGCGTTATGCGTTATGCGTTATGCGTTAAGCGTTATTTGCGTTATGGGTTATGCGTTATGCGTTATGCGTTATGCGTTATGCGTTATGCGTTATGCGTTATGCGTTATGCGTTATGCGTTATGCGTTATGCGTTATGCGTTATGCGTTATGCGTTATGCGTTATGCGTTATGCGTTATTTGCGTTATGCGTTATGCGTTATGCGTTATGCGTTATGCGTTATGCGTTATGCGTTGTGCGTTGTGCGATGTGCGTTGTGCGTTGTGCGTTGTGCGTTGTGCGTTGTGCGTTATGCGTTATGCGTTATGCGTTATGCGTTATGCGTTATGCGTTATGCGTTATGCGTTATGCGTTATGCGTTATGCGTTATGCGTTATGCGTTATGCGTTATGCGTTATGCGTTATGCGTTATGCGTTATGCGTTATGCGTTATGCGTTATGCGTTATGCGTTATGCGTTATGCGTTATGCGTTATGCGTTATGCGTTATGCGTTATGCGTTATGCGTTATGCGTTATGCGTTATGCGTTATGCGTTATGCGTTATGCGTTATGCGTTATGCGTTATGCGTTATGCGTTATGCGTTATGCGTTATGCGTTATGCGTTATGCGTTATACGTTATGCGTTATGCGTTATGCGTTATGCGTTATGCTTATGCCATATGCGTTATGCGTTATGCGTTATGCGTTATGCGTTATGCGTTATGCGTTATGCGTTATGCGTTATTTGCGTTATGCGTTATGCGTTATGCGTTATGCGTTATGCGTTATGCGTTATGCGTTATGCGTTATGCGTTATGCGTTATGCGTTATGCGTTATGCGTTATGCGTTATGCGTTATGCGTTATGCGTTATGCGTTATGCGTTATGCGTTATGCGTTATGCGTTATGCGTTATGCGTTATGCGTTATGCGTTATGCGTTATGCGTTATGCGTTATGCGTTATGCGTTATGCGTTATGCGTTATGCGTTATGCGTTATGCGTTATGCGTTATGCGTTATGCGTTATGCGTTATGCGTTATGCGTTATGCGTTATGCGTTATGCGTTATGCGTTATGCGTTATGCGTTATGCGTTATGCGTTATGCGTTATGCGTTATGCGTTATGCGTTATGCGTTATGCGTTATGCGTTATGCGTTATGCGTTATGCGTTATGCGTTATGCGTCATGCTTATGCCATATGCGTTATGCGTTATGCGTTATGCGTTATGCGTTATGCGTTATGCGTTATGCGTTATGCGTTAAGCGTTATTTGCGTTATGGGTTATGCGTTATGCGTTATGCGTTATGCGTTATGCGTTATGCGTTATGCGTTATTTGCGTTATGCGTTATGCGTTATGCGTTATGCGTTATGCGTTATGCGTTATGCGTTGTGCGTTGTGCGATGTGCGTTGTGCGTTGTGCGTTGTGCGTTGTGCGTTGTGCGTTATGCGTTATGCGTTATGCGTTATGCGTTATGCGTTATGCGTTATGCGTTATGCGTTATGCGTTATGCGTTATGCGTTATGCGTTATGCGTTATGCGTTATGCGTTATGCGTTATGCGTTATGCGTTATGCGTTATGCGTTATGCGTTATGCGTTATGCGTTGTGCGTTATGCGTTGTGCGTTGTGCGTTGTGCGTTGTGCGTTGTGCGTTGTGCGTTGTGCGTTGTGCGTTGTGCGTTGTGCGTTCTGCGTTATGCGTTATGCGTTATGCGTTATGCGTTATGCGTTATGCGTTATGCGTTATGCGTTATGCGTTATGCGTTATGCGTTATGCGTTATGCGTTATGCGTTATGCGTTATGCGTTATGCGTTATGCGTTATGCGTTATGCGTTATGCGTTATGCGTTATGCGTTATGCGTTATGCGTTATGCGTTATGCGTTATGCGTTATGCGTTATGGGTTATGAGTTTTGCGTTACGCGTTATGCGTTATGCGTTATGCGTTATGAGTTTTGCGTTACGCGTTATGCGTTATGCGTTATGCTTATGCCTTATGCGTTATGCGTTATACGTTATGCGTTATGCGTTATGCGTTATGCGTTATGACTTTTGCATTATGCGTTATGCGTTATGCGTTATGCGTTATGCGTTATGCGTTATGCGATATGCGTTATGCGTTATGCGTTATGCGTTATGCGTTATGCGTTATGCGTTATGCGTTATGCGTTATGCGTTATGCGTTATGCGTTATGCGTTATGCGTTATGCGTTATGCGTTATGCGTTATGCGTTATGCGTTATGCGTTATGCGTTATGCGTTATGCGTTATGCGATATGCGTTATGCGTTATGCGTTATGCGTTATGCGTTATGCGTTATGCGTTATGCGTTATGCGTTATGCGTTATGCGTTATGCGTTATGCGTTATGCGTTATGCGTTATGCGTTATGCGTTATGCGTTATGCGTTATGCGTTATGCGTTATGCGTTATGCGTTATGCGTTATGCGTTATGCGTTATGCGTTATGCGTTATGCGTTATGCGTTATGCGTTATGCGTTATGCGTTATGCGTTATGCGTTATGCGTTATGAGTTTTGCGTTACAAGTTATGCGTTATGCGTTATACGTTATGCGTTATGCGTTATGCGTTATAGCTTTTGCGTTATGCGTTATGCGTTATGCGTTATGCGTTATGCGTTATGCGTTATGCGTTATGCGTTATGCGTTATGCGTTATGCGTTATGCGTTATGCGTTATGCGTTATGCGTTATGCGTTATGCGTTATGCGTTATGCGTTATGCGTTATGCGTTATGCGTTATGCGTTATGCGTTATGCGTTATGCGTTATGCGTTATGCGTTATGCGTTATGCGTTATGCGTTATGCGTTATGCGTTATGCGTTATGCGTTATGCGTTATGCGTTATGCGTTATGCGTTATGCGTTATGCGTTATGCGTTATGCGTCATGCTTATGCCATATGCGTTATGCGTTATGCGTTATGCGTTATGCGTTATGCGTTATGCGTTAAGCGTTATTTGCGTTATGGGTTATGCGTTATGCGTTATGCGTTATGCGTTATGCGTTATGCGTTATTTGCGTTATGCGTTATGCGTTATGCGTTATGCGTTATGCGTTATGCGTTATGCGTTATGCGTTGTGCGTTGTGCGATGTGCGTTGTGCGTTGTGCGTTGTGCGTTGTGCGTTGTGCGTTATGCGTTATGCGTTATGCGTTATGCGTTATGCGTTATGCGTTATGCGTTATGCGTTATGCGTTATGCGTTATGCGTTATGCGTTATGCGTTATGCGTTATGCGTTATGCGTTATGCGTTATGCGTTATGCGTTATGCGTTATGCGTTATGCGTTATGCGTTGTGCGTTGTGCGTTGTGCGTTGTGCGTTGTGCGTTGTGCGTTGTGCGTTGTGCGTTGTGCGTTGTGCGTTCTGCGTTATGCGTTATGCGTTATGCGTTATGCGTTATGCGTTATGCGTTATGCGTTATGCGTTATGCGTTATGCGTTATGCGTTATGCGTTATGCGTTATGCGTTATGCGTTATGCGTTATGCGTTATGCGTTATGCGTTATGCGTTATGCGTTATGCGTTATGCGTTATGCGTTATGCGTTATGCGTTATGCGTTATGGGTTATGAGTTTTGCGTTACGCGTTATGCGTTATGCGTTATGCGTTATGAGTTTTGCGTTACGCGTTATGCGTTATGCGTTATGCTTATGCCTTATGCGTTATGCGTTATACGTTATGCGTTATGCGTTATGCGTTATGCGTTATGACTTTTGCATTATGCGTTATGCGTTATGCGTTATGCGTTATGCGTTATGCGTTATGCGATATGCGTTATGCGTTATGCGTTATGCGTTATGCGTTATGCGTTATGCGTTATGCGTTATGCGTTATGCGTTATGCGTTATGCGTTATGCGTTATGCGTTATGCGTTATGCGTTATGCGTTATGCGTTATGCGATATGCGTTATGCGTTATGCGTTATGCGTTATGCGTTATGCGTTATGCGTTATGCGTTATGCGTTATGCGTTATGCGTTATGCGTTATGCGTTATGCGTTATGCGTTATGCGTTATGCGTTATGCGTTATGCGTTATGCGTTATGCGTTATGCGTTATGCGTTATGCGTTATGCGTTATGCGTTATGCGTTATGCGTTATGCGTTATGCGTTATGAGTTTTGCGTTATGCGTTATACGTTATGCGTTATGCGTTATGCGTTATGCGTTATGCGTTATAGCTTTTGCGTTATGCGTTATGCGTTATGCGTTATGCGTTATGCGTTATGCGTTATGCGTTATGCGTTATGCGTTATGCGTTATGCGTTATGCGTTATGCGTTATGCGTTATGCGTTATGCGTTATGCGTTATGCGTTATGCGTTATGCGTTATGCGTTATGCGTTATGCGTTATGCGTTATGCGTTATGCGTTATGCGTTATGCGTTATGCGTTATGCGTTATGCGTTATGCGTTATGCGTTATGCGTTATGCGTTATGCGTTATGCGTTATGCGTTATGCGTTATGCGTTATGCGTTATGCGTTATGCGTTATGCGTTATGCGTTATGCGTTATGCGTTATGCGTTATGCGTTATGCGTTATAGCTTTTGCGTTATGCGTTATGCGTTATGCGTTATGCGTTATGCGTTATGCGTTATGCGTTATGCGTTATGCGTTATGCGTTATGCGTTATGCGTTATGCGTTATGCGTTATGCGTTATGCGTTATGCGTTATGCGTTATGCGTTATGCGTTATGCGTTATGCGTTATGCGTTATGCGTTATGCGTTATGCGTTATGCGTTATGCGTTATGCGTTATGCGTTATGCGTTATGCGTTATGCGTTATGCGTTATGCGTTATGCGTTATGCGTTATGCGTTATGCGTTATGCGTTATGCGTTATGCGTTATGCGTTATGCGTTATGCGTTATGCGTTATGCGTTATGCGTTATGCGTTATGCGTTATGCGTTATGCGTTATGCGTTATGCGTTATGCGTTATGCGTTATGCGTTATGCGTTATGCGTTATGCGTTATGCGTTATGCGTTATGCGTTATGCGTTATGCGTTATGCGTTATGCGTTATGCTTTAGGCGTTATGGGTTTTGCGTTATGCGTAATGCGTTATGCGTTATGCGTTATGCGTTATGCGTTATGCGTTATGCGTTATGCGTTATGCTTTAGGCGTTATGGGTTTTGCGTTATGCGTAATGCGTTATGCGTTATGCGTAATGCGTTATGCGTTATGCGTTATGCGTTATGCGTTATGCGTTATGCGTTATGCGTTATGCGTTATGCTTTATGCGTTATGCGTTACGCGTTATGCGTTATGCGTTATGCGTTATGCGTTATGCGTTATGCGTTATGCGTTATGCGTTATGCGTTATGCTTATGCCTTATGCGTTATGCGTTATGCGTTATGCGTTATGCGTAATGCGTTATGCGTTATGCGTTATGCGTTATGCGTTATGCGTTATGCGTTATGCGTTATGCGTTATGCGTTATGCGTTATGCGTTATGCGTTATGCGTTATGCGTTATGCGTTATGCGTTATGCGTTATGCGTTATGCGTTATGCGTTATGCGTTATGCGTTATGCGTTATGCGTTATGCGTTATGCGTTATGCGTTATGCGTTATGCGTTATGCGTTATGCGTTATGCGTTATGCGTTATGCGTTATGCGTTATGCGTTATGCGTTATGCGTTATGCGTTATGCGTTATGCGTTATGCGTTATGCGTTATGCGTTATGCGTTATGCGTTATGCGTTATGCGTTATGCGTTATAGCTTTTGCGTTATGCGTTATGCGTTATGCGTTATGCGTTATGCGTTATGCGTTATGCGTTATGCGTTATGCGTTATGCGTTATGCGTTATGCGTTATGCGTTATGCGTTATGCGTTATGCGTTATGCGTTATGCGTTATGCGTTATGCGTTATGCGTTATGCGTTATGCGTTATGCGTTATGCGTTATGCGTTATGCGTTATGCGTTATGCGTTATGCGTTATGCGTTATGCGTTATGCGTTATGCGTTATGCGTTATGCGTTATGCGTTATGCGTTATGCGTTATGCGTTATGCGTTATGCGTTATGCGTTATGCGTTATGCGTTATGCGTTATGCGTTATGCGTTATGCGTTATGCGTTATGCGTTATGCGTTATGCGTTATGCGTTATGCGTTATGCGTTATGCGTTATGCGTTATGCGTTATGCTTTAGGCGTTATGGGTTTTGCGTTATGCGTAATGCGTTATGCGTTATGCGTTATGCGTTATGCGTTATGCGTTATGCGTTATGCTTTAGGCGTTATGGGTTTTGCGTTATGCGTAATGCGTTATGCGTTATGCGTAATGCGTTATGCGTTATGCGTTATGCGTTATGCGTTATGCGTTATGCGTTATGCGTTATGCGTTATGCGTTATGAGTTTTGCGTTACAAGTTATGCGTTATGCGTTATACGTTATGCGTTATGCGTTATGCGTTATAGCTTTTGCGTTATGCGTTATGCGTTATGCGTTATGCGTTATGCGTTATGCGTTATGCGTTATGCGTTATGCGTTATGCGTTATGCGTTATGCGTTATGCGTTATGCGTTATGCGTTATGCGTTATGCGTTATGCGTTATGCGTTATGCGTTATGCGTTATGCGTTATGCGTTATGCGTTATGCGTTATGCGTTATGCGTTATGCGTTATGCGTTATGCGTTATGCGTTATGCGTTATGCGTTATGCGTTATGCGTTATGCGTTATGCGTTATGCGTTATGCGTTATGCGTTATGCGTTATGCGTTATGCGTTATGCGTTATGCGTTATGCGTTATGCGTTATGCGTTATGCGTTATGCGTTATGCGTTATGCGTTATGCGTTATGCGTTATGCGTTATGCGTTATGCGTTATGCGTTATGCGTTATGCGTTATGCGTTATGCGTTATGCGTTATGCTTTAGGCGTTATGGGTTTTGCGTTATGCGTAATGCGTTATGCGTTATGCGTTATGCGTTATGCGTTATGCGTTATGCGTTATGCGTTATGCTTTAGGCGTTATGGGTTTTGCGTTATGCGTAATGCGTTATGCGTTATGCGTAATGCGTTATGCGTTATGCGTTATGCGTTATGCGTTATGCGTTATGCGTTATGCGTTATGCGTTATGCTTTATGCGTTATGCGTTACGCGTTATGCGTTATGCGTTATGCGTTATGCGTTATGCGTTATGCGTTATGCGTTATGCGTTATGCGTTATGCTTATGCCTTATGCGTTATGCGTTATGCGTTATGCGTTATGCGTAATGCGTTATGCGTTATGCGTTATGCGTTATGCGTTATGCGTTATGCGTTATGCGTTATGCGTTATGCGTTGTGCGTCATGCGTTATGCGTTATGCGTTATGCGTTATGCGTTATGCGTTATGCGTTATGCGTTATGCGTTATGCGTTATGCGTTATGCGTTATGCGTTATGCGTTATGCGTTATGCGTTATGCGTTATGCGTTATGCGTTATGCGTTATGCGTTATGCGTTATGCGTTATGCGTTATGCGTTATGCGTTATGCGTTATGCGTTATGCGTTATGCGTTATGCGTTATGCGTTATGCGTTATGCGTTATGCGTTATGCGTTATGCGTT
>NW_027470961.1:0-30717 GCF_051020765.1 Lasioglossum baleicum
TTAGTGACGGGGACCTTAGCTTCGTTATGCATAAGGAGATCGAGGGTCAAACCGTTCCTGAACGTTACCACCTTCTTAGAGAATCGCACACCTATGTCAATAGCTTCATCTATCCTGTCATTCCTAGAGTCAAACGAGATACTCCGGGACTAAATGCTCCGTACATTATTGGCAGTAGAAACCGTAGTTCACGGTACGATTGTCAAAGCAGACCGTCAACCCGTGGTAGAATGGTACACTCTGGTATGGGTTCAAACCTTTTACGGAAAGACTTACTTTCCGAGAAGCTAACCTCGCATTCACAGGAAGACATTATTATTCGTGTTAGTGGTGTGCATCACAATTTCATGTATGAATTACAATATCGGGCGCCCAACCAAACGAGAACGAGCCAACCGTCTTTATGGATTGTACAGATAAGTCAACAGCTTGCCCTATCATATGATGGCAAGAGTCAAACAAATTACTGTACATTTTAGTGACGAGCACCTTAACATCATGTACAAATTGGACGATCGAGAGTCAAACTGCTCAAGAACGTTACCCTCCTCTGTGAGAGACGAACGGCGACGACAATAGCTACACTTATCATGCGATTCGAGAGAGAAACCAGGTATTCTGGAAGTCAATCAGCTGAACAGGGTTGGCAATAGGCATCTTTATTCGCGGTTTGGATATTGAAGCGGAATGTCGAACCGTTGTTAAAGGTTACGAATTGGATTAAAGTCGAACGTTTTACCGAAGGCCTTTCCTTCCGCGAGCCTCACCCGCTCCATCGAGAGTGCAACTTCGTGTTCAGGGAAAGAAATTAATATCCATTTCAGTGACGGGCACCTTAACATGATATATGGGTTCGAAAGTCGAGGGTCACACCGCTCGCGAACGTCGCTACATTTTGTGGGAGACTAACGGCTAAGTAAAGAGCTTCACCAGTCCAGTGATTCGGAGAACCAAATCAGGTATTCCTGCAGTAAAGCCTCTGAACTATGTTGCCAATGGACACTTTAATTCACGGCTTGACTAAAAAAAGTAAAGCATAAAACAGTTTGAGAGCACTGCAAATGGGTGGTCAAACCAAACACTTTACAGAATGCCTTACCGTCCAAGCCCGCCGTATCGAAAGTATAGCTACGTGTATATGCAGATACATTAGTAAACATTTTAGAGACGGAGAACTTAGCTTCAATATGAATTAGAATATCGGAAATCAAACAGCTCGAGAACGTTGCCACCTTCTATGAGAGACGAACGACTAAGTCAATAGATGCATCCATCCTGAGATTCGGATTGTCATGCCAAGTATTCCGGGAGTAAGTCCGTTCAAGATTATTGGCAATAGACACCGTAGTTAACGGTTTGAATATTAAAGTAGTGCGCGAAATCGTTTCAGAACGACACCATTTGTATAATGTCTAACGTTTTACTGTATCCCTTTACTATCCGAAGCCTATCGCATTATATCGAAAGTATAACTTGGATTTCACTGGAAAAAATTTGTATACATTTTAGGGACAGGCACCTTATCTTCATGTATGAATAAGGAGATGGATGTGTCAAACCGTTCGGGACCGTTACCACCTTAGTTGAGAATCGAACGCTTTATTATTCGCTTCACCTATCCTAAGATTCCGAGAGTCAAAGAAGGTAATCCGGGCGTAAATACGCTGAAGAGTAGTGGCAAAAGACACCCTAGTGCACGGGTACATATATTAAAGCAGACCGTCATCCCTTTGTAGGACGCTTGACATTGGTACAGAGAAAACCATTTACCGTTAGACTTACATTTGGAGACGCTAACATGCCATTACGAGAGTATAACTTCGTGCTCAGAGAACGAAATTAGTATTCATTTCAGTGCCGGGCACCATATCTTCATGTACGTATTAGATGATCGATGGTCAAATCGCTCGAGATAGTTGCCACCTTCAGTGAGAGACGCACGGCTAAGTGAACAGTTTAACCTATGCTGAGATTCCGATATTCAAATCAAGTATTCCAGGAGTAAATCGGATGAACAGTTTTGGCAATAGACACCTTAGTTCTCGGATTGAACATTAAAATAGAGCGTTAAACCTTCTGAGAGCGTTTCAAATTTTTACAATGTCAATCGTTTTACCGAAGACATTACCTTCCGAGCAGCCTAACCCACTGTAGTGAGTGTCCTGCTTAATGTTCAAGGAAACATATTAATAGAGAATTTAGCAGACGGACGCCACATTTTCATGCATAGGCATCAAACACGTGAGTCAAGTCGTCCGAGAATGTTACCACCTGCTTTGAGAGTCGAACGGCTAGGTCAATAGCCTCACCTATCCTGCTTTTCTGAGAGTCACACCAAGAACTCCGGGAGTAATTGCACAGTACAGTATTGACAATTGGCACCTTGATTCGCTGTATGAGTCATAAAGCAGATCGGCAATCCGCTGTAGAGACGTTACCTATTGATATAGATCCTACGTTATACCGAAAGCTTTACCAACCGCGAAGCTAGCACGCCGTATCGAGAGTGTAACTTGTGTTTAGAGAAACATATTAGTATAGATTTTAGGGACGGCATCTTAATTTCATGTATGAATTAGATGGTCTAGTGTAAACCAGTTCGTGACCGTAACCACCTTCTGTAATATTCGAACAGCTAAGTCAATAGCTTCACACGTCCTGTGTTTCTGAGCGTCATACTACGTATTCCTGGAGTAAATCCGCTCAGTAGTATTGCGAATGGACACCTTAATTCATGGCATGAATTAAAGTAGAAGGTCAATCAGTCGGAGAACATTGGCAAATGGTATGAAGTCAAACTTATTACCGGATACCTTGTCTTCCAATATCGGAACCAGTTGTAGCGATTGTCGTGCGTAGTTATCGCGGTATCAAGTTAGTAGACATTTTAAAGAGATGGAAACCTTATTTTAATATTTGAATAGAATAGTCGAGGGTCAAGCCGTTCGAGAACCATCCCACCATCTTTAAGAGTCGAAAGGCTAAGTCAATAACTTCACCTATCCTGCTATTCCGATAGTCAAACCAGGTATTCCGATAGACAATCCACTGTAAACTATTGGGAATGGAAGCCTTAGTTCACGGATAAAATATTAAATTACAAAGCCAAACATATGTAGAACGTTACATATTGATATAATGTCAAAAGTTTCACCGACGGCCTTACCTTCCGAGAAGATAACCCGCTGTATCAAGAGCATAACTTCGTCTCCAGTGAAGCAAATTAGTATACAATTTAGTGACAGGCTAATCAGTTTCTTGCATGAATCACAAGAACAAGTCTCCAAGGTTTCTTGAACGATACCTCCATGTTGAGATTCAAACGGATAAGTCAGTAGCTTCACCTATCCTGTGATTCCGTACAGTCAGAACTGTAATTCCAAGAGGAACTCCGCGGAACAGTATTTTCAATTGACACCTTAACTCACGGTTTGAATGTTAAAGTAAAGCGTCAAACCGCGTTAGAGCGTTGCCAATGGGTATAAAGTCAAACACCTTACCGATGGCCTCTCTTCCGGAGATGCCAACCCGCCCTTTTGAGAGTATAACTGCGTGTTCACAAAAGAAATTAGTCTTCATTTCCGTTTCGGGAGCCTGAATTTCATATATGAATTACAAGATCGAGTGTCAATAGCATCGGGAACCTGACCCCCTTCCCTCAGAGTCGGGCGGCTAAATCAACAACTTCACCTATCCTGGGTTTCTGAGAGTGAAACCAGACCTTCCAGACCTACCATGGCAGAGAAGTACTGGCAATAGACACATTAATTCGCGGTTTGAATATTAGAGTAGGGCGTCAAACCGTTTGAGAGCGTTAACAATTGCTATAAGGTCAAACGTTTTACCGAAGGCCTTACAATCCGCGAATCTCACCAGCTTCATCGAGAGTATAACAGAGAAGCAAATTAGTACACATTTTAGTGAAGGGCACCTTAATTTATAGTTTTAAATACACTGGCGGAAGGTCAAACCGTTCGAGAATGTTTCCACCTTCTTAGAAGATCGATCGGTTAAGTCTATAGCGACACCAATCCTGTGATTCTGAAAGTCACACCAGGTATGCCGGTTGTAAATCGGCAGCACAGCTATGACCATAGACACCTTAATTCACGAATTGAATATTAAAGTGAAAGTCAATCCGATAAAACGATTGAAAGGTTACCAATACGTATGAAGACATTATTTCATAGAATACCTTGCATTTCGAGAACATAACCCGCTGTATCGAGTGAATGACTTCGTTTTCGGAGGGGTAGATTAGTATACATTTTAGAGACGGGCATCTCAATTTCCTGTATGAATTAGAAGATAGTGAGCCCAACCGTCCGAGAACGTTACCACACTCTTTGAGATTCGAACGGCTGTGTCTATAGCTTCAACTATCCTGTGATTTCGAGAAGTAAACCAAGCACGCCAGGAGTCAATACGCTGTACACTATAGGCAGTCGACACATTAGTTCAAGGTGTGAATATTAAAATAGAGTGTCACACCGTTTGAGAACTTTACCAATTCATATAAAGTCAAACATTTTACCGAAGGCCTTACCGCCCCGGAAACTGAACCCACTGTATCGAGAGTATAATTTCGTGCTCAAAGATTCAAATTAGCATAAATTTTGGTGAGGGGCACCTTAATGTCACATATGAATATGATGATCGAGTATCAAACCGTTGGAGACCGTTTCCATCTTTCTTAAGTGCGGCACGGATCAGTCAGTAGCTTCACTTATCCTCTTGCACCGATAGTCAAGCCTAGATTTCCAGTAGTCAATCCGCTGTACACAATTGGGAATGGACACCTTAATTTTAGGTTTGAATATTAACTTATACCGTCAAACTGATGCAGAACGTTACCTATTAGTATAAAGTAATTCTTCTCACCGAATACCTTACCCTTCGAGAACCTAACCCGAAGTCGTTAAAGCGTTACTTCGTGTTCATAGATACAAATTATTATGCATTAATGTGAATGGTAATTTTATGTATGAATGAGAAGATCGATGATGAAACCGTTCAAGAACGTTAGCACCTTTCTCATGAAATGCCACATATAACACAATAGCTTCACCTATCCTGTGGTTCAGAGAGTGACACTGGGTATACCAGGAGTATACACGCTGATGAATATTGACAATGGACACATTTGTTCCCGGTTTTAATGTTAAAGAAGAGCCTCAAATCATTTGAGAGCGTTTCCAATTGCTATAAGTTCAAACGTTCTACAGTAGGACATACCTTCCTCGAACTTCATCCGCATCACCGAGAGTATAACCTCGCGTTCAGAGAAAGAAACTAGTATTCATTTCAATGACAGGCACCTTAGCGTTATGTATAAATTAGAGGATAGACGGCCACATCGATCGAGATCTTTACCACCCTCCTTGAGAGCCGAACGGATAAGCCAGTAGCTCCATCTATCCTGTGAATTAGAGAGTCATGCCACGTAATTATCATCGGGTAATCTGGGTGTAAGTACGCTGAAGTTTATTGGTGACTGACACCTTCATTCAGGGCATGAATATTAATATAGAGAGTCGAATCGACGAGGAATATTACGAATGCGCTAAAGTCATTCCTTTTACCTGACACCACACCTTCGGAAAACTTAACACGCTGAAGCAAGTGTCCTGTTTAATGTGCACTGAAGCAAATTAGTAGAACTGTTAGAGGAAGGACACCAATTACTTGTATATAAATATCAACGTCGGTGGTCAAACCGTTATAGGACGGTGCAAGCTTCTGCGAGAGACGAACGCTAAGTCAGTAGCTTTACCTATCCTGTCATTCCATATGACAAACCAGTCATTCTGGGAGTAAGACCGCTGATCAGCATTAGCAATAGAGACCATAATTCATGGTACGAATATTACAGTAGAGAGTCCAACAGTCGGTGAACATTACCAATTTGTTTAGTGTAATCATTTTACGGTTGGAATTACCTTCCGCGAACCAAACGCGCTGTATTACGAGGATATCGTCGTGATCAGGGATGCAAGTTAGTATACATTTTAGTGACGGCACCCATAAACTCATGTACGAAGTAGAAGTTCGAAGGTCAAACAGTTCGACAACGTTTCCACCTTCCGTGAGAGTCGCACATTTAAGTCAATAGCTTCACCTGTCCTGTAATTCCGAGATTCAAGCCAGTCATTGCGGGAGGTAAATCCGCTGAATTATATTGCCAATTGACACCATAATACACAGAATGAACATAAAAGTAATTGGTCAATCTGTCGGAGATCATTATCGATTAGTATATTGACAAACTTTTACCGAAGGCCTTACCTTCTGAAAAGCAAATCCACTCCATCGAAAGTATAACTTTTCGAGAAGCAAGATAATATTCCCTTTTGTCACGCGCAACTTAATTTCATGTTCGAATTAGGAAATCGAGGGTCAAAGCTTTCGAGAACGTTGCCAGCCTCTTTCACAGTCGAACGGCTATGAAGGTAGCTTCACCTATCCTGTGATTAGGCGAGTCAAACCAGATATTCCGGCAGTAAATTTGCTGAGGAGTATTGGCAATAGACAGCATAAAACACTGCTTCAATATTAAAATAGAGCATCACACCGTTTGAGAACGTTACCAATTGCTATAAATTCAAGCGCTTTACCGATGTCCTTACCTTCGGAGTAGCTAACCTGCCGTTTCGAGGGAATAACGTAGGTTCAGGGAAAGAAATTAGTCATCGTTTCTGCGACGTGCGTCTTAAGTTCATGTATGTGTTAAAAGATCGAGGGTCAAACTATTCCCGAACGTTGCCACTTGATGTGAGAGTCGCACAGCTAAGTGAGTTCCTTCACTTGTCCTGTTATGCCGATAGTCAAACCAGGTATTCGGGGAGTAACTGCGGTGTGCAATATTAGCTGTAGACATATCAATTCACTGATAGAATATTAACGAAGATCTTTAACACTATTCCCACCCGGAGCGGTCAAATGACCGTTTTTAAATTTTCAACTGGAACTTCCAACATTCAACGTATGTGAATCGCCATTAAACTTTAGGACTTCTCCTCATATATATGTATGATACATTCTTCAATATTAACTTATTGTTTTATTGTTTATTTACTGTGAAATATTTGTAGTCTGTCTTACCAACCATGACCGGTCATTTGACCGGTAGTACGATTTATACATTTTTGTAATAGTTTCTCTCCAGGACTCAATGCCAAAACTATAAAGTCGTTACTAACGAAAGGTAATGTAGTTGTGGCACGATTTTATCCAGGAAGTGCCTTGCAGAAAATGGTTTGCGGCACTGCCAAGTGATTACAGTTCACGCTCGACTATCGGGTTAGCCTTGTTTATCTGCTTGATTGATATCCGACACGGTCCAGATCCTCGAATGTTCTTACGCCATCTTATATACTATGACATAAAATAAATAAACTTATAACTGAAGGAAATGTAAAGACGTCTTGTGACGAATTCAAATCAGTATAGTCTTGCGACACGAACAGAGTGCATCGAAACGTGAAAGTCACAAAGAGCAAACTTGGCAGCCTTTTATTATTATTTTGTAACAGTTTATATCGTATTATGCATTATGAGTGCAATTTTCAACATAATAAACAAGACTAATAGTACGTCGCAGTAAGTTTCACATTTTATCTTTTATTCGTTTCTTTATCCATTTTGATTTACATTTTCATATTTTAGTTTTTATTTTCTCCGATGAATATTTACCACAAAATGTCAACACCTTCTAGGAGTGCGAATGTATTATTAGTGAGAATAAATAATGTCGATGCAGAAAGATCTGAAAATGATCAGGGAATTCTGGATATGGAAAGTGACAATACCGAAAATTATGATCCATTTGTAACCGACTCGAACACCGATGAGAACGAAGAGAATATTTCGAATGTACGTAGACTACAAAAGAGAAGGAGATTTTTAGTTAGATCCGATAGTGAGAATGAGGAAAAGGCAAGCAAAATTGCAATGGCCGGAACTGTTTGGCAGGTAGTAAAAATAGGGTCTAATCCTGGAAGAGCACCTGGTCATAATATTTTGAGGGAAACATCAGGCCCGACTGGGTAAAGTAAACCTAATATTATGAAAGGCGAAGTTAGGACGGTGTTTTCAGTGATAATTGATAAGAATATAATCGAACATATCAGAAAGTGCGCAGGGGCAGAGGCGTTTATAGTGTTGGGATATAAATGGAATCTCTCTATTGCAAAGTTATACGCATTTTTTGCATCTATGTGTGCACGCATATAGACTAAGAATATAGATATAGCACTTCTATGGAATAGAAAGTGGGGCCCGCCTTTTTTCTCAAATACCATGAGTAGACATGACTTTACGGAGATTATGAGATTTATTCGATTTTACGACAGAAAACAACGAGACCAACGGTTACAAACCGATAAATTCGCTATGATTTCCGAAGTTTGGTACAAGTTTATTGTCAACAGTCAAAATTATTATAAACCAGGTACATATATTACTATTGACGGACAATTGTTTCCAACGAAAGCAAGGTGTAGATTCACTCAGTACATGCCCAATATATAGTAAAAATTTGTTATAAAATTCTGTTTAGCATTCGATGTACGTAGCAAATATATAATAAACGGCTTCTCATAATTGGGAAAAGATAAAAGTAGAGAACCCTCAGTTCCTCTTGGGAAGTTGGTCACTATGAAGTTAGCAGAATCGTATGTACGATGTGCAAGGAATATAACCACAGACAAATTTTTACACGCCTACCTTTAGCTACAAAACATTTAGCAAAATAACTACGATTTTTGTGACAATTACGGCAAATTGAAAAGAGACTGGTAAATCTGAAAATCCACGACATGGCACTTTTCTCAACCAATCTTTATCGCTCAAGTAAATGTGTGTTGATAATTTACAAAGCCAAACCAAGGAAGAAAGTTCTAATTCTCAGTTCAATGCACAACCCCGTACAAGTTGAAGAAAATGACACCCGAACGCCGGAGACAATTCAATTGTATAATAGCACCATGTTTGGCGTAGATGTGAACGATCAAATGGCCAGAAATTATTCGGTAAAATCTAAATCTCGGAGATGGCCATTGTAAGTATTTTCTAATATCTTGGACTTAGCCGGGATATATGCATGGGTGTTATGTAAAGAAACTACGGAAGGAGAAATTACAAGACAGGAAGTTCTATTCCAATCGGCAGAAGAACTTGCCATCGAATACCAACAAGAGCTTGGCAAAAAAATCAACCAATATGCATCGCATGTACAAGTACAGGTTACCGTGAACGGAAAAAATGTCAGATAAGGTATTCTGATGATAATAAGACGAACAAAATCTGTCCACAATGTAAATAGTGCGTATGCGAAAATATACGGTTGAGAAGCCCATTTATAAAAAATGCGACGAGAAAGAATAAAATGTAGATTGTGTACTCTGGAATAAAAGAAAATGCACTTCTACACTGGTAAACTGGCTATTTGTCTGCATTCAATATTGAGAAATATAAGTTGTGAACGGCCAGTCATTTGACCGGCCGCGGTAGGAATAGGTATACGTGAAGTGCCGGTAGGAATAGTGTTAAATTGTCTAAGGGCGTTACCAATTGGTATAAAGTCAGTTTTACCGAAGACGTTACCGTCCACGAACCTCACCCGCTTCATATAGAGTATAACATCGTGTTCCGAGAAAGAAAGTAGTTTTCATTTCAGTGACGTACACATTAATATCATGTCTCAATTAAAAGATCGTGGGTCAATCCGCTCGAAAATGTGACGAACAGCCAAGTCAATAATATCACGTATCTTGTGGTTCCGAGAGTCAAAAAAAAGGTATTCGGGGAGTAAATGCGCTGTACAGGATTGGCAACAGACAATATAGTTCACGGTTTCAATATTTAAGCAGGCCGTCAAGCCGTCGGAGGACGACACCAATTGGTATAATGTGATTCTACATATCGAATACCTAACTATCCGATAAGCTAACCCGCTGTATCGAGAGCGTAACTTCGTGTTTGGAAATGCAAATAATATGCATTTTATTGACAAGCACCTTCGACTCAAGTATGAATTGGAAGATCGTGTGTCAAATCATCCCACAACGTTACCAACTTCTTTCAGAGTTGAACGGCTAAGTCAATAGCTACAGCTATCCTGTTTCCGAAAGTCAAACCAGGTACTCCGGGAGTAAATCCGATGTAAAGAATTGTCAATAGATACCTTAATTTGCGGAGGTAATATTGAAATAGAGCGTCACACTGCGTTGGAACGTTACTGATTGCCATATTGCTAAACGTCCCACCGAATGCCTTACCCTCCGAGAAGCTAACCCGCCGTATGGACAGTACAGCTACGTGTTTAGCGAAGCAGATTAGTATACAATTTAGTGACGGCACCTTAAATTCGTTATGAATAAGAATATCGTGAGTCAAACCGTTCGAGAACGTTACAAATGTCTTTGAGAGTCGTACAGCTAAGTCAATAGCATCACCTGTCCTGAGATTCCGAGAGTCAAAGCATTCCGGCAGTAAATCGGGTGTACAGTATTAGCAACAGACACTTTAATTCACGCTTTGAATGTTAATGTAGAGCGTCAAACCGTTCCTCATCAATGCGAGAATAACTTCGCTTCCAGAAAAAGAAATTGGTATTCACTTCAGTGACGGGCACCTTAACTTCGTGTATGATATAGAATATCAAGGGTCAAGCCGTTACAAAACGGCACCAACTTCTTAGAGGGTCAAGCGGCTAAGGCTATAACTTCACATATTCTGTGATTACGAGTGTCGAGCGGAGTAAATGCTCTAATTGGCTACCTTCAACATTCATCAAGACACTTGCTGCAGCGGGTTGGGCTTCTCGGAAGGTATGGCCTTCTGTAAAAAGACGGACGTCATACGAATAGGTACCGATCTACAAAGACTTGACGTGCGACTTTACTATTCGAACCGTGAATTATTGTGTCTATTGCCAATACTTTTCAGCGAATTTAATCCCGGGGTGCCTGGTTTTAATCTGTGAATCCCAGGACAGGTGAGGCTTTTGACTTAGCCGTTCGACCAGCGAAGATGGTCGTAACTATATCGATCGGTTTGACACTCGATCTTCTAATTCATGCATGAAGTTAAGGTGCCTGTCATTGAAATGGAGACTAATTTCTTTCCCTGAACACGAAGTTATACCCACGATACAGAGGGTTATGGTCTCGGAAGCTAGGGTTCCCCGTGAGGAGCATGACGTTATACCCATTGGTAACGTTCCCAAGCGGTTTCACGCTCTACATTAATATACAAGCTGCGACTTAAGTTGTCCATTGCCATTCCTGTTCAGTGGATTTACTCCTGATGCACCTGGTGTGACGGTCGGAATCAAAAGATAGGTGAAGCTATTGTCTGAGATGTGGGATTCTCACAGAAGATTGTAACGTTGTGGACCGGTTAGACTCCCGATTATTCGATTCATACATGATAATAAGGTGTTCGTCGGATAGAATGTCTACTGATTCGTTCCTGCGAACACGAAGAGAAACAATCACTATGATGGCTTGTATTCTCGGAAACTAAGTTATAGGTTAAAAAGCATGACTTTATACGAATTGTAGTGTTCTCCGTCGGTTTTCCTGACAACCTTAATATTCATGTTGTGCATTAATGTGTCTATTGCAAAACTGTTCAGCGGATTTACTGCCAGAATACCTCATCTTACTCATGGAATCTTGGAATACGTCAAGCTATTTACTTTGGCATTCGACTCTCAAAAATGGTGGTAATGTTCTCAAACGGTTTAACAACTCGATCATCTAACTCTTACATGGTGTTATGGTGCTCGTAATTAAAATGTGTGGTAATTTGTTCTATTGAACGCGATATTATACTCACGATACAGCGGGTAAGCATTTGGGAAGGTAAAGCCGCCGGTAAGAAGTTTGACACTATACCAGTAGGTATCGTTCTACAAAGGATTGACTCTGTACTATAATATTTATACCGTGAAATAGGGTATCTAGTGCCCCTACTGAGCAGCTGATTTCTCCCCGTATATCTGGTTTGTCCCTCGGTATCGCAGGATGGATGAAGCTATTGACATAGCCGTTCGACTCTCGAAGAAGGTCGTATCGTGCTCGAAACGTTTGACACACGATCTTCTAATTCGAACATGAAATTAAGCTTAACGTCACGCAAATGTATATTATTTTGTTTCTCTTACCTCGTAGTCATACTCTCGATACAGTGGGATGCGTTCTCGAAAGGTAACTTAGTCTCTAAATAGAATGACTCTAAAACTATTTGTAATGTTCTCCGACGATTTGACTTCTTACTTTAATGCTCATGCCGGGAATTTAGGTGTCTATTACTAATACTGTACGGCGGAGGTAGTGCTAGAATGCCTGGTTTGACCATCGGTATCACAGGATGGTTGATGCTGCTCGCTTAGTCGTGCGACTGTCAAAGTCTGTGGTAACGTTCTGGATCGGTTTGACCCTCGACCTTCTTATTCGTGCATTAAATTAATGTGATACACACGAAAATGTATACATATTTGTATCTCTGAACACAAAGTTATACTTTTAATACAGCGGGATCTATTGTCGGAAGGTAACGCCTTCGATAAAATGTTTGACTATATAAAGATAGGTAACGATCTACTACGGTTTGACTCTGTACTTTGATCTTTGTAGCGCGAATTAGGGAGTCTATTGCAATACAGATCAGCGGGCTTTCTCCAGGAATACCTGGCATGACACTCGGAATCACAGGATTGGTGAAGCTGTTGATTTAGCCGTTCGTCTCCCACAGTAGGTGATAACGTTTTTATGCCGTTTGTTCCTCGATCGTCTCACTCATACATAACGTTGTCGTGCCCGCTCCTAAAATGAATACTAGTTTGGTTTCCTGAACACGAACTTCTACTCCCGATGAAGGCGGTGTCATACGCGGAAGGTAAGGCGTTCTGTAGAATGTTTGACTTTATACCAATTGGTAACGTTCTCGTACTCTTTGACGCTCTATTTTAATATGAAAACCGTGAATTACGATGTCTATTACTAATACAGTTCAGCTGATTTACTGCCGGAACATCTGGTTTGACTTTCGGAATAACACAATAGGTGAAGCTACTGACTTAGCAGTTCGACTTTAAAAAAAGATGCTACCGTTCTCGAAGAGTTTGACTCTCGATTAACAATTCATACGTGAAACATAAGTGTCTGCCGTCTGAAGTGTCTCCTCATTTGTTTCCGCGAACATTAAGCTAGACACACGCTACAGCGGGTTAGGTTCTCGGATCGTGAGCTATTGTGTAAAAAGTATTACTTTATTTTAGTTGATAATGCTCTCCGGCGGTTTGACACAGTGCCTCGATGTATATACCGTGAATTATGTTGTGCATGGCCAATACTCTGCAGTGGATGTACTCCCGGAATACCGGGTTTGACTCTCGCAAGGACACGATAGGTGAAGCTACTCACTTGGCCGTTCGAATCTAAAAGTAGCTATTGTGATAGCTGTTCGAATCTGAAGGAAGGTGGTCACGTACACGAACGGCTTGACACCGTACATTCCACTTCACACATGATATTGAGGTGCCCGTCTATGGAAGGTATACAAATTTACTTCTCTCAACACTCGGGTATAGTCTAGATACAGCTGATCAGCTTCTAGAAAGCTAATGGGTTTGGTAAAATGTTTGACTCTATACCAGTAATTAACGTTGCAGAACTGTGTGACTCAGTACTTTGATATTTATACCGGGATGTACTGTTTTTAATGCCAATACTGTACAGCGCATTTACTCCAGGAATATCACATTTGAGTTTCAGATTCACAGGACATATGAGGCTATTGACTTACACGTTCGAATCTCAAAGAAGGTGGCAACTTTCTCGAACGGTTTCACCCTCGATATTCTAATTCATACAGGAATTTAATGTGCCGTCTCTAAAGTGTATACAAATGTGTTTCTCTGAATGCGAATTTATAATCTCGATATGGCGGGTTAGCTTCTTGGGCGGTAATACTTTCGGTAAAATGTTTGTCTATGTAGGAATTCGTAACATTCTCAAACGGTTTGACGCTCTACTTTTGCATTAAAACCGAGAATTAAGGTGTCTATTCCCAACAATGTTAAGTGGATTTACACCCGGGATGCCTGGCTTGGCTCTCGGAATCATAGGGCAGGTGGAGCTATTGACATGCCCACTCGTCACTCAAAGAAGGTGGTAACGTCTTCTAACTGTCTGACACACGAACTTCTGGTGCATACATGGAATTAACCGTTCGAATATTAAAATTCAGCGTCGAACCGTTTGAGACCGTTACCAATTGTTGTAATGTCAAATTTGTTCCCAATACCTTGCCTTCTGTGAACCAAACCCGGCATTTCTTGAGTATAACTTCGTATTCAGAGAAGCAAATTAGTATATGCTTCAGAGACGGGCGCATTAACTTCATGTATGGATTAGAAGGTTGAGGGTACATCCGTTTGAGAATGTTACCACAGTCTCTGAGATTCGAACGGCTAAGTCAATAGTCAGTCAAATTCGCCAATCCTGTGATTTCGAGAGCCTAATAAGATATTCCGGGAGAAAATCCGCTACATAGAATGGCATTAGATTCCCTATTTCGCAGTATGAATAATAAAGTAGAGAGTCAATCCGTGGAAGAACGTTGCGTGCACTTATAGAGTCACACTTTTTAAAGAAGGTCTTTGCTTACGAGAAGCTAACACGCTGTATCGTGGGTACGTCATCGTGTTCAGGCAAACAAATTATTATACTTTTTGAAGTTGGTCACCTTAATTTCATGTATGGATTAGAAGCTCGATTGACGAAACTTTCGAGGAGAAGTTTCTGTGAGAGAAAAACGGCTAAGTCAATAGCGTCATCTATCCTGTGATTTTTTGAGTCCAACCAGGTAATGCATGAGTATATCCGCTGAAGATTATTGGCAGTTGACACCTTAATTCTCGTTTTGAATATTACAGTAGAACGTCGAACCGTTTGAAAGCGTTACCGATTAGAATAGAGTCAAACGTTTTACCGAAGGCCTTACCTTCTGCGAACCTGAGTGCCTTCATCGAGAGTATAAGTTCGTGTTCAGAGAAATAAATTAGTGTTCATTTCAGTGTCGGCACGATAACGTCAAATGAATTAGAAGATCGATGGTCAAACCATTTGAGATCCTTACCACCTTAGTTGAGAATCAAACGCCTCAGTTATTAGATTCACCTGCCCTGTTATTCCGAAAGTCAAACCAGGCAATCCGGGAATCCATAAAGTGTACGCTATTCGCAATGGACACCTCAACTCACGGTTTGAATATAATGGAACAGAGTCTAATCTTTGTTGATCGTTACCAGTTTGTATAATGTCGAAATTATATAGTTTGAATTCCTAAACGAAGTTAAGGTGCCCGCCACTAAAATGTATCCGAATTTGTATCTCTGATCACGAAGATGTACTCTCGATACAGCGCGTTAGTTTTTCGGAAGGTGAGGTTTTCGGTAAAAGGTTTGACTCAGTACCAATTCGAAACGTTCTACAATGGTTTGTCTCTGGAGTTTAATAACTATAGCGGGAAGTAGGGTTCTTAATGCCAATACCGTACAGCGGATTTACCCCCGGAATTCCTGGTATGATTCTGCGAATCACAGAATAGGTGATGCTATTGACGCAGCCGTTCACCATACGAGGAATGTGGCACCGTTCTCGAAAGGTATGACTCTCGATCTTCTAATTCAGGCACGAAATAAAGGTGCCCGACTCTATAATGTATAGTACTATGTTCCTTTGAACCCGATGTTATACTCCCGGTACAGCAGGTTAAACTTTCGGTGGGTATGGTCTTTGGTAAAGCGTTTGGAATTATACCAAGTGGTAACGACATCAAAATTATTTTCCGTCCACTTTAGCAATCAAACCAAGCAATAAAGTGTCTAATGCCAATCCTGTTAATCGTATTCTATCCCGAAATACCTGGTTAGACCCTCGGAATGAATGGATTGGTAAAGCTGTTGACATAGCCGCTCGACCCCCAAAGAAATTGCGATCGTTCTCGAACTGTTTGACACTAGATTATTCCATTCACACATTTAAATAAAGTGCCCCACAGTTAAAATGTCTACTAATTTGTTTTCGTGACCCATTAGCATGACACTCGCTACAGCAGGTGAGGTTCGAGGAAGGTAAGGTCTTCGGTAACGGGTTTGACTTGATATGAATAGGTAAACCACCACAACGGTATCCCGGGTTTGACTTACTGTATCACAGGTAGGTGACGTTATTGACATAGACGTCGTCTCTCACAGGAGGTGGTCACGTTCCTGAAGGGGTTGACACCCGAACTTGTAATTCATTCATGAGGTTAAGGTGCCCGTCATTAAAATGTACTTTAATTTGTTCCTTTGACACAATGTTATACTCTCTATACATCGTGTTGGCTTCTCGAAAGTTAAGGCCTTCAATAAAAAATTTGACCCTATATCTGTACGTGACGTTGTTCCGCGGTCTGACTCAGTACTGTATTATTCAAACCGCGAATTGAGGTTTCTATTGCCAACACAATTGAGCGAATTTACTCCAGGAATACATAACTTGACTTTTGGAATCGGAAGATAGGTGAAGCTAGTCAATCATCCGTTCGACTCTCAATGAAGGTGGTAACGATCTCGAACTGGTAGACTGTCGATTTTTCTGTCCATACATTAAAAAAAGCTGCGCGTCTTCGAAAACGTCTACTAGTTTGTTTCCGTAAGCACAAAGCATGATACTCGATGCTGCGGGTAACGTTCTAGGAATGTAAGGTATTTGGTTTAAAGTATGACTTTATGCCAATCGGTTAACTTCTCCAACGGATTCACTCCCTTCCTCAATACTGAAACCGTGAAACAAGGTGTCTGTTGCCAATGCTGTTCAGCGGATTTACTCCTGGAATACCAGGCTTGACTGTCAGAATCACAAATATAGGTGAGGCCATTGACGCAGCCGTTCGTCTATCACAGAAGGTGGTAAGATTCTCGAACGGTTTGACGATCGATATTCTAATTCATATATGAATTTATGGTGCTGTCATTAATGTGAATACCATTGTGTTTCTATAAACACGACGTTATACTCTCGATTCGGCGGGTTAGCACCTCGGACGGCAAGGCATTCAATAAATCGTTTGCGTTTATAGCAACTGAGAATATTCTCAATCTGTATACCGCTCTATTTTAATATTCGAACCGTGAATTATGGCGTCTAAAAGCCAATACTGTTCAGCTGATCAACTCCAGGTATGCTTGGTTTGACTTGCGGAATCACAGGACACGTGAAGCAATTGCCATAGCCGCTCGACTCACAAGGAAGGCGGTAAAGGACGTGAACGGCTTATCCCTCAATCTTCTAAACCATTCATGAAGCTATGGTGCGCTACGCTAGGATGTGTACTAAATTGTTTCCCTGAACACGTAGATATACTCTGGATACAGCTGGTGAGGATCGCGGAAATTAAGTCCCCAGGTATATAGTTAGACTCTCTACCAATAGACAACATTCTACAATGGTTTGAGTCTGAACATTGCCAATACTAATGCCAATACAGTTCAGCGGTCTTAGTCCAGGAATGATTGGTTTGACTCTCGGAATCACAGAATAGGTGAAGCTATTACCTTTGCCGTTCTAATCTCAAGGAGTGTGGAATCGTTTTCGATCGGATTGACCCTCGATCCGCTTAATCGTACATGACATGAGGGTGCCCATACATAATGTGTGTATGGATTTTGCTCCCTGAACACGAAGTTACACCCTCGATACGGCTGGTTGTCTTCGCGGATGCAACGGCTTTCGGTAAAGAGTTTAACTGTATACCGATAAGTAGCAATCAACAACGGTTTGACTCTGCTCTTTAATATTCATACAGTGAGATATGGAGACCAATGCAAATACTGTACAGTGAATTTACTCCCAGAATACCTGGCTTGACACTCGGAACCACATGATATGTGAAGCTATTGACTCAGCCGATCGACTCTCAAGGGGGATGGTGACGTTGTCGAGCGTTTCCTGGTCCATCTAGTAATTCATACAAGAAATTAAAACTAAAATGTATGCTAGTAGTTCCGCTGAAAACTCTGCTATACTGTAGATGTAGCGGGCGATGTTTTCAGAGGGTAAGGCCTTCGGTGAAGCGTTCGACTCTATACCAATAGGCAACGTTCTCCAACGGTTTGACGCCCGATCTTCTCATCCATACGTAATATTATGTTGCCCCTCACTAGAATGTATAGTTATTTGTTTCTCTGAACCCGAAGTTATACTCTCAATGCAGCGGGTGTGTTTCTCGGAAGGCAAGGTATCCGGTAAAAAGTTTGACATTATACCAATGGGTAACGTGTTACAACGGTTTGACTGTCTGCTTTAATATTCAGACCGTGAATTAATGTGTCTATTGCCAATATTGTTCAGCGGATTTATTCCCGGAATACCAGGTTTGACTCTCGGAATCACAGGATAGATGAAACCATTGACATAGCTGTTCGAATATCATCCAAGGTGGCAACGGTCTCGAACTGTTTTATCCTTGACCTTCTAATTCCTATATGACGTTATGGGGCCCGTATCTGAAATGAATGCTACTTTTAACTTCTGAACACAAAGTTACACTCTTGATGAAGCTGGTGATGCTCGCGGAAGGCGAGGCCTCCTGTAAAACATTTGACATTATACCAATAGATAACTCTCCAATAAGGTTTGTTCACTTCTTTAATATTCAAACCGGGAACTAAGGTGTCTATTACCAATACTGCTGAGCCCATTTACTGTCGGAATACTTGGTTTTGGCTCGAGCTGTAGACATCTCCGTTCGTCTCTCATAGAGCGCGGCAACGTTCTCGAACGGCATGACGCTCTATCTTCTAATTCATACATGAAATGTATGTGCCCGTCACTGAAATGTATACATATTTGCTTCTCTAAACCCGAAGATATAATCTCGATGCAGTGGGTCAGCTTCTCGGATGGTAATGCCTTCGTAGAATGTTTGACTCTGTAGCAATAGCTAACGTACTACAACAGTATGACGGCCTGCTTTAATATTCATACCGTGAATTAAGGTGTCTATTGCCAATACTATGCCGCGGGTAGACTCCCGGAATTCCAGGCAAGACCCTCGTTATCACAAGATATGTGAAGCTATTGACTTATCCGTTCGGCTCTCAAGGAATGTGGTGACGTTCACGAATGGTTTGACCCCCGATCTCTCTATTCATACATATTGGGGTGCCCTCCTCTGAAATGTATACTAATGTGTTTCTCGAAACACGAAGTTATACTCTCGATACGGCCGGTTATGCTTTCAGCGTGTAAGGCCTCCAGTAAAGCGTTTGAATTTATGCAAATTGGAAATGCACTCAGATAGATTGACGCTCTACATTAATACTCGAACCGTAAATTGAGGTGTCTATTGCCAATACCATTCAGCAGATGTGCCTCCGGAATACCTAGTTTTACTTATGGAAACGAAGGATGGGTGATGTTTTTACTTAGCTGCTCATCTCTAACAGTAGGTGGTAATGTTCCCGAACGGTTTGATCCTCCATCTTGTGATTCGTACACGAAGATATAGTGCGCATCACTGCAATGAATACTAATTTCTCTCCCTTAACTCGAAGATATGCTCTCGATACAGAGGGTTACTATTTGGGAGGTTTAGTTTTCCGTAAAGCGTCTGACTTTATATAAATTTATATCGTTCTGAAAGTGTATGACACTCTATTTTAATATGCAAATCGTGAATTATTGTTCTTATTGCCAAAACTCTGCAGCGGACCTTCTGCCGGAATATCAGGTTTGATTCTCCGATCCACTCGATAGGTGAAGATATTGACAGAGCAGTTCGTAGCTCACACAAGCTGGCCACGTTCTCGAGCGGTTTGACACTCGATCTGTTAACCCATACTAGGAGTTAAGGTGGCCAGCTATGAAATGTAGACTAATTTCATTCCCTGAACGCGAAGTTATACTCTCGAAACGGCGAATTTTGCTTCTCCACGGGCAAGCCCATCGGTAAAGTGATTGACTTTATATTATTTTGTAACGATCTAAAACGGTTTGGCGCTCGACTGTAATATTCAAACTGAGAAATAAGGTATCTATTGCCCATACTTTACAGCGCATTTGTTCCAGGAATATCTCGTTTGATTTTTTGAATCACAGGGTGTATGAAGCTATTGACAGAGCGGTTTGAATATCGGGGAATGTGGTAACTTTCACGAACGGTTTGCCCCTCGAACGATAAAGTTCATACACGAAATTAAGGTGCAAGTGACTAAAATGCCTACCAATTCGCTTCTCCGAACACGAAGTTATACTATCGATATCGTGGGTTAGCTGCACCGATGTTAAAGCTTTCAGTAAAGAGTTTGACTTTGTTCCAATAGGTAATGTTCTATAACGTTTCGATGCTCTACTTTAATATTCTAACACTGAATTATGGTGTCTATTTCCAATCCAGTCCAGCGAATTTACTCCCGGATTACATTGGCTGATTGTCGGAATCACCGGACAGGTGAAGCTACTGACTTACCCGTTCGACTCTCAATGAAGGCGGTAACGTTCTCGAACGGTTTGACCACCGATATTTTAATTCATACTTGGAGTTAAGGTGCCCGACACAGAAATGAGTACCTGCTTCTTTCGTGGTCACGAAGTTGTATTCTCGATGAGGCGGGTGATGAGAGCGGGTGGTAGTGCCTTCGGCTAAACGGTTGCCGTTATAACCATCGGTATCGTTCTCAAAAGGTGAGACGCTATATTTCAATCTTCAAACCGTGAACTATGGTCTCTATTCCCAATACTCTTCAGCTGAGATAGGCCTGAAATACCTGGCTTTACTCTCGGAATCTCAGGATCGGTGAAGCAATACACAATGCCGTTCGCCTCTCACAGATGTTGGAAAAGTTGCCGATCGGTTTGCCTAACGATTATTCTATTCACACATGAAAATAAGATGTCCGTCGCTTTAAAGTGTCTACTAATTTGATTCCATGAGGTACTAACACTTACAATCGCTACAACTGGTTAGGTTTTAGGAAGGCAAAGAATCCGGCAAAGAGTTTGACTATATGTCACTTGGTAATGTTCTTCGACGGATTGGCCTTCTACCGTAATATTCAAACCGTCAATTAAGGTGTCTATTGCCAATACTGCTGAGCGGATTTACTGCCGGAATACCTGGTTTGACTCTAGGAATCTGGGGATTGGTGTCGCTATTGACTACGCCGCTCGAACCGCATTGATTGCGGTACCGTTCTCGAACGGTTTGACCCTCGATATTCCAATTCATGTATGAAATTCTTGTGCGCGTCACTAAAATGTATAATAGCTTGTACCTCAGAACACGGTGTTATACACTCGATACAGCGGGATACGTTCTCGGAGGGTTACTTACTGTGTAAAAAGAACGACTTTATAGCAATTGGTAATGTTCTGCGACGATTTGACTCCCTACATTTATGCTCATGGAGAGAATATAGGTGCTATTGCCTATACCGCACAGTGCATTTACTCCCGGAATACCTGGTTTGACTATTGGAAGAACTGGTTCGGAGAGGGTACTCACTTAACTGTGCGACTCTCAAAGAAGTTGATAACGATCGCGAACTGTTTGACCCTCGATATACTAAGTCATACATGAATTTAAGGTGACGCCACTAAATTGTATTCGAATGTGTTACCCAGGTCACGCAGTTTTACTCTCGATTCGGCGGGATAGCTTCTCGGACGTTAAGGCATTCGCTAAAACGTTTGACTTTGGAGGAATAAGTAACATTCACACACGGAGCGTTGCTCTATATTAATATTCACTCCTCAAATTAAGCTATGAATTGAAAATACTCTATAGCGGATTCGCCCTAGGAATACCTGGTTTGATTCTCGGAACCATAGGATATATTAAGCAATATACTTAGCCGTTCAACTCTCGAAGAAGGCTGTAACATTTTCGATCGGTTTGACACCCGATTTTCTAATTCATGCATGAAGTTAAGGTTCACGTCACTAAAATGTATATTAATTTGCTTCTCCGAGTACGTAGTTATACTCTTGATACAGAGGGATTGCTTCTCGGATGGTATGGACTTCGTGTTAATGTTTTACACTCTAGCAATAGATAATGTGCTACAACGGTTTGACTCTTTACTTGAATATTTATACCGTGTAACAGGGTGCCTAGTGCCCACACTGAGATGTAGATCTTCTCGCGGAATACCTGATTGGTCTTTCGGCTTCACAGGATAGGTGCAGATGTTTACGTAGCCATGCGATCCTCAAAGAAGGTGATAACGTTCTGGAACTGTTTGAACCTCGATCTTCTATTTCATTCACGAAACTAAGGCGCCCGGCGCTAAGATGTTTACTCGTTTGGTCCTGTGAGCACAATGTTACACAGTCGATAGAGCGGGTTAATTCCTCGGCGGGTAATGTCTACATTAAAGTGTTTGACTTTGTAACAATTGGTGACGCTTTCAAACAGTTTGACCCCCTACTTCAATAAACAAACCTGGAATAAATGTATCTATTGCCAATACTGTTCAGCGAACTTACTCTCGGTTTTCCAGGGTTGACTCTCGGAATCACGGAATAGGTTGAGTATTTGACGTAGCTGTTCGTCTCACAGATGGAGGCACAGTTCTTGGGCGGTTTGGCCCTTATGTATCTACTTCGTATAGCAGTTAGGTGCCGTCATTGAAATGAAAACTATTTTTTTTTTTTTTTTGTGAACTGGAACTTATACTGTCGTTGAAGCCGGTGATATTCGAGGACATTTGACTTTATAAGAATTGGTAATGCTCTCAAGCGGTGTCACGATATACTGTAACATTCAATCCGCGAATTAAGATTTATATTGGCAATGTAGTTCAGAGGCTTTACTCATGGAATACCTGATTTGACTCTCCGAATCACTGTGTAGGTGAAGCTCTTGACTTAGCCGATTCGTCTCTCACAGAAGATGGTAACGATCCTCAACGTTATGACCCTCGAGCTTCTGATGCATACATGAAACTAAGGTGCCCGTCACTAATGTGTATACTAATTCTCTTCCGTGAACGTGAAGCTATAGTCTAGATACTTCCAAATAGGCTCTTCCAATGTAAGACCTTCCGGAAAAAGGTTGAATGTATAGCAAGAGGTAACGATCTACAATGGTTTGATACTGCTCCATAATACCGATGATGTGACAACGCGTGTCAAATTCCAACACTCTACTGCGGGCTTAGTCGCGGAATACCAGGTTTGTCTCTTGGAACCGCAGGATAGGTGAAGCTATTGATTTATCACTTCAACACTCCAAGAAGGTGGCAACGTCCTCGAACGGTTTTACACTCGATCATCTATTTCATGTATGAAACCAAGGTGCGCCCCTCTAAAATGTCATTTTACATGTTTCCATGAATATTAAGCAGGGCATTCTCTACAGCGAGTTGGTCTACTCGGAAGGTAGGGCCTTCTGTAAAAAGTTTGACTGTATACAAATTCATGACGTTCTACATCGGCTTAACTCGGCACTTTAATATTTATACCCCAAAATTCGATATCTAATGCCATTGCATACAGCGGATTTCCTTCGGGAGTACGTGGATTAATTGCCGGAGTGGCAGGAAATGTGTAGCTGTTGACGTAGCCGTTCGTCTCTCAATGAAGCTCGTATCGTTCCCGAACTGCTTGACCCACCATCTTCAAACTCATACATGAAACTATGGTGCCCGAGAAGGAAATGTATACTAATATGCTTCTCTGAACACGAAGTAATACCCTTTAAATAGGGGTAAGCCTCTGGGAAGGTAAGATCTTTAACACGTATAACTTTGAACAAATAGGGAACCGCCTAAAACGGTATGACGGTCTGCTTTAATATTCATTCTGAGAATTAAGGTTTTAATTGCCAATACTGAACGGGGCATTTACTCCCGGAGTAGCTAGTTTGACTCTCGGAATCCCAGGATAGGTGAAGCTATTAACCTAGCCTTTCGAATCCCAATGTATATGGCAACTGTCTCGAACGGCGTGACCCTCGGTCTTCTAATTCACAAATGAATTGAAGGTGATGATCCTAAATTGTACAATAATGTGTTTCCCTAAACACGTAGATATACTTTCGATACGGCGGCTTAACTTCTCGAACGTTAAGGAATTCGGTAAAGCGTATGACTTTATTGCAATTAGAAGCGTCCTCATAATGGTATGACGCCCTATTTTAATATTCTCACCGCGAACTAAGGAATCTATTAGCAATACTGTTCAGCGGATTTACTCCAGGAAATCCGGGCTTGCGTCTCGGAATTGCAGGATGGATGAAGCAATTGACTTAGCCATTCATCTCTGACAGAAGGTGGCAACGATCTTGAGCCGATGGACCCTCGATCATTTAATTCATACAACAAGTTATCGTGCGCGACAATAAAATGTATACAGCTTTCTTCCTCTGAATACCAAATTGTACTCTCGATATAATGCGTTTGGCTTCGGAGGGTAAGGGATTCTGTAAAACGTTTGACTTTATTCCAAATGGTAACGATCTCAAACAGATTGGCTCTGTACATTAATATTTACACCGAGAAATATGGTGTCCAATGCCAATAATCTTCAGCGGATTTACTCCCGGAATAAATGGTTTGATTCTCAGTATCACATGATACGTGAGGTTATGGACTTAGCCGCTCGACTCTCGAAGACGGGTGATCGATCTGGAACGGTCTGACACCAGATCTTCTATTACATACACGATATTAAGGAGCTCGCGGCTAAACTATATACTAATTTGTATCTCAGATCACAAAGTTATACTTTCTATGCAGCAGGTGAGGCTCTTGGAAGGTAAGGTCTTCACTAAAACATTTGGCACTATACCAATTGGTAACGTTCTACAAGGAAAGCGTCTCTACCTTATTATTTGGAACGTGAATTACTGTTCCATTGTTAATAGTGTACAGTTTATTTACTCCCAGAGTACATTGTTTGGCTCTCGGAATCACAGGATAGATGAACCCAACAACGAAGGAGATCGATTCTCAGCTAACGTGTTAACGATATCGAATGGTTTTATCCTTCATCTTCTAATTCATATATGAAGTTAATTTGACCGTCACAGAAATGTATACTAATTTGCTTCTCTGAACACGAAGATATAATCTCGATACAGCGAGGCAGATTCTCGGACGGTAGTGCCTTCGTTTGAATATTTGACTCTGTTGCAATAGCTAACGTTCTACAACAGTATGACGGCCTTCTTTAATATTCCTACCGTTATTTAAAGTATCTATTGGCAATAATGTCCTGTGTATTTACTCGCGGAGTACATGGTTTTCTCCCCGGAATCACAGGATAAGTGAAGCTGTTGATTTGGACGTACGAATCTCAAAGATGGCGGTAACGTTCTCGTACGGTTTGGCAAAACGATCGTCCAATTCATTCATGAAATTATGTGCCGTCATTAAAATTTATAGTAATTTGTTCCACAGGACATCATGCTATACTCCCGATACGTCCCGTTGGCTTTTGGAGGATAAGGTTTTCAGTAAAACGTTTGACTTCATTCTAATTGGTAACGCTCTCAAACGGATTGACGCATTACTTTCGTATTCACACCGTGAAATAAGGCGACCACTGCCAACATTGTTCAACCAATTTACTGGCGGAATACCTGGGATGGCTCTCGCAATCACAGGATTGGTGAAGTTATTGACTATGATGTGCGACTCTCAAAGAAGTCCGTAACCTCCTCGCATGGTGTGCCCTCGATATTCCTATATATGCATGAAAATAATGTGTCCGTCCGCTAAAATGTCTACTAATTTGAAGACGTGAAAAACATGGAGCACAGTCGCTGCAGGGGGTTGTGTTCTCGGAAGGTAACGTTTTGGGTAAATAAATGACTGTGTTACCAATTGGCAATGTTATCTAACGTTTGGGCTCTCAACCGCAATATTCATGTCGCGATATAAAGCGACCATTGCCAATTCTGTTCAGTGGATTTAATTCCGGAATACCTGATTTGCCTCTCGGAATCATAGGATAGCTGCAGCTATTGACATAGTTGTGCGTCTTTCAAAGAAGGTGATAACGTTGTCGAACGGTTCGACACTTGATCTTCTTGTTCATGCATGAAATGAAGGTGCTCGTCGCTATAATGAACAGCAATTTGTTTCTGTGAACACGAAGTTATACCAACGAAACAGCGGGTTATGTTCTCGGAAGGTAATGTGTCCAGTAAGGAGTATGATCGTTCTACTAGTTGGTCACGTTCTCAAACGGCTTGACGCTCTGCTTTGATATACAAACGGTGAAATATGGTATCCATTGCCAATACTGTTCAGCGGACGAACTTCTGAGAGACCAGGTATGACTCTCCGAACCATAGGGAAGGTGAAGCTGTTGTCTCAGCCGTTCGACACTCATGGAAAGTGTAAACGTACTCGAATAGTTTGACATTCGATCTTCTTATTGAAACACGAATTAATGTGCCCGTCACTCCGGAGTATACTAAATTGTTTCCCTTTACAGTAAGAAACATCATCGCTGCTGCGGAATATACTGCCGGTAGATAAGGTAATTGGTAAAACGTCTGATTTTATAACAACTGGAATCGTTCTCAAACGGTTTTCACGATGTCCGCTAATATTGAAATCGCGAGATTAGGTGTCCATTACCAATGGTGAACCGCGGATTGACTCCTGGCATACCTGGTTTGCCTATCCGAATAGCAGGATAGGTGAGGCTATCGAATTAACCGTTCAAATGTAAAATAAGATGGGATCGTTCACGAACGGTTTGACCCTCTAGCTTCTAAGCCTTACATGAATTTAAAGTGCCCCTCACTGAAATGTATACTAAGCTTTTTCTCTGAATAGGTAGTTATACACCAAATACAGCGAGTGATGTACCCGGAAAGTAAGGCCTTCGGTAAATGTTTGACTCTACAGCATTAGGTATCGGTCTACAACGGAATCACTCTGGACGTTAATATTCGAGCCATAAATTAGGGTATCTGTTGCTAATACTGTTCTGCGTATTTACTCCCGTAATAGCAGGTTTGACACTCGAAACTACAGGATACGTGAAGCATTTTACTTAGCCGTTCGACACTCAAAGAACGGTCTGATGCTCTATCTTGTAATACATACACCAAGTTATCGTGCCGGCACTAAAATGTATACAGATTTCTTCCCCTGAACACCATGTTATACTCTCGATATAATGCGTTTGGCTTCGGAGGGTAAGGGATTCAGTGAAACGTTTGACTTTATCCCGAATGATAACGTTCTCAAACGGATTTTATCTGTACTTTAATATTTATACCGTGAAACAGGTTGTCGAATGAGAATACTCTTCAGCAGACTTTCTCCAGGAATACATGGTTTGATTCCCAGTATCACATGATATGAGAAGCTATGGACTTAGGCAGCTGACTCTAAAAGACGGGGGATCGTTATCGAACGGTTTGCCACTCGATAATTCTATTCACATATGAAAATAAGGTGCCCCTCTTCTGAAATGTGTACTAATTTGTTTCCGTGAGTACTAAGTATGTCAATCGCTACAGCCGGTTAGTTTCGTGGAAGATAATGAGTTCGGTAAAAAGGAATGACTCTATAGCAATTGGTAGCGTTCTCACGCAGTGTGTCGCTCTACTTTAATATTCACTCCGCAAATTAAGGAAACTATTGCCAATAATGTACAGCGCGTTTACACCCGCAATATCTCGTTTGCCGTTCGGAATCACAGGATAGGCGAAGTTATTGACATAGACGTTCCAATCACAGTGAAAGTAGTAACGTTATTAAAGAGTATGACGCTCGATCTTCTTTTTCATGCACGAAATTATGGTCCCCATCACTAAAGTGTATACCAGTGCGTACCCTAATCACGTAGATATTACCTCTATACGGCGGGTTAGCTTCTCGGACGGTAAGGCATTCGGTAATACGTTTGACATTATAGTAATTGATAACGCACTCATACGGTTTGACGTTCTACTTTACTATTCAAACCGTGAATTAGAGTGTCTATTGGCAATACCCTTTCAGATAGTGCCCATCTTCATTGAGAGTCGAACGGCTAAGACAATAGCTTGACGAATCCTGTGACTCTCAGTGCCAAACCAGGTATTCCGACAGTAAGTCCGGTGAATAGTATTGGCAATAGACACCTTAATTCACAGTTTTTATACTAAGTTAGGGCGTTCATCCATCTGAGATGGTTACCAATAGGTAACCGAAGACCTAACCCTCCGAAGGTATACCTCTCTGCATCCAGAGCATAACATCATATTCCAGGAAGCGAATTAGTATACACTTTAGTGACGGGCACCCATATTTTATGTATGAATCAGAATACCGAATATCTAACCGTTCAGTGATCGTTACAACCTCCTCTAATAGTGGAACAGTTAAGTCAATAGCATCATATATCTTGTGATTCCGAGTATCAGTATTGGCAATGGACGCCGTAGTACAAGGTGTGAATATTAAGGCAGGCCGACAATCCGTTATAGAACGTTACATATTCGTATAGAATGAAACCTTTTACCGAAGGTCTTACATTCCGGGAACATGACCTGCAGTATCGAGAGTGTGAGTATCAAGTTGTTCGAAATCGATACCACCTTCACGGAAAGACGAACGGCTGAGTCAATAGCATCGCCTATCCTGTGATTCCGATGGTCAGGCCGCATATTGCGGGAGTAAATGCGCCGTACAATATTGGCAAGAGAGACCTTAATTCACGGTTTGAATATTTTGTGAGAATCTAACAGTCGTGGAATATTACCAATTCGTATAGAGTCAATTTTATCGGAAGGCATTACCATCTGAGGAACACACGCGCTGTAGGGAGTGTCGTGCCTACTGTCAGCGCCAAAATAAATCAGTAGGCATATTGGCAGAGAAAAAACGTATTTTCATGTTTGAGTAGCAAAATCGAGAAACAGACCGTTGGAGAACGATACCACCACGCTAGACAGTCGCACTGCTATGCCAATAGCTTCACCTATCCTATGATACCAAGAGAAAAACCAGGAAGTCTGGATTAAATCCGCAGTACGGTATTGACAATTGACACAATAGTTATCGATATAAATATTAATGTACATAGTCTAACCGTTGTAGAATGTTAACTATTGGTATCCTGTCTAACATTTGACGGATGGCCACACCTTCCAAGATCCAGAAACGTGGTATCGCGAGAATAACTTCGTGTCCAGAGAAAGAATTAGTTTACATTTTACTATCGGGCACCTTAATTTCATTAATGAATTAGAAGGTCGCGAGGCACACTCTTCCGAACGTTACCACCTTCTCTGAGAGTCGCAAATATACGGGAATGTCTTCATCTATCATGCGATTCCCAGAGCCAGACCAGATATTCCACGACTTACCCCGCGGTACATCATTCGAATTAATCTCGCTCTTTCACTATATAAATATTAATGAGCAGAGATAAACCATTGTAGAACGCTACTTATTGCAATGCAGTCAAACATGTTACCGGAGGCCATACCTTGGGAGAAACTATCCCGCTGTATCGAGAGTATAACTTCGTGATCAATATGCCAAATTAGTATATATTTAGTGACGGCACCCTTAATATCATGTGAATTCGATGATCGGGTGTCCAACGTTCGAGTACGTTGCCACCTTCTATGATGGACGAACAGCTACATCAATAGCTTCACCTATCCTACGATTCCGAGATTCAATGTAGTGTATTACCGGAGTGAATCCGCTACACAGCATTGGCAATAGACACACTAATTCACGGTTTGCACATTAAAATTGGGCGTCAAACCGATTGAAAGCGTTACCAATTGATATAAAGTCTAGCGTTTTTACCGATGGTGCAAACTTCCGCGAACCACACCCGCCGTATAGAGAGAATATCTTTCTTTCAGATATACAAATTAGTACACAATTTAGTGGCGGGCACCTTATGTTCATGTATGAACAAGATGATTGAATGTCTAACAGTTTGAGGTCGTTACCACCTCCTATAAGAGTCGAGCCGTTAAGCTAACTGCCTCAACTGTCATGTTCTTATGACAGAAAAAGCAGGTATTCCGGGAGTCCATAATTTGTACACTTCAGGCAATGGACACTTTAGTTCACGGTTAGAATATTAATGTACAGAGCCAATCATTTGCAGAACGTTACATATTGGGGTAATGTCAAAAGGTTTACAGAAAACCTTACCCTCCAAGAACTTAACCCGATGTATGTAGACTATTACTTCCTACCATCACATACAAATTAGTATTCATTGCAGAGAAGGGCACCTTAATATCACATATGAATCAGAAGGCCGAGGGCGAAAACGTTCTAGAACGTTATATTAAATATAGAACGACAAACCGTTTGAGAACGTTACCAATTGCTATAAAGCCATATGATTTAACGAAAACCTTACCCCCGATAAACTAACCCGCTCTATCGAGAGTATAACTTCAAGGTCAGAGAAGCAAATTAGTATACATTTTATAGACGACCACCTTAATTTCATATACGAATTAGAATATCGATGATCAAACTGCTCGAGAACGTCACCACCTTCTGCGAGAGCCGAACGGCTAAGTCAACAGCTTCACCTATCCAGTGATTCAGTGTGTCAAACAGGTATTCCTGGAGTAATACGCTGAGAGTGTTGGCAACTGAAACTTCAAATCACGGTTTGAATATTAACATTGAGCGTCACGCGTAAGTAGTAACTGATGTTAACGTAACAATGT
>NW_027470962.1:0-30715 GCF_051020765.1 Lasioglossum baleicum
TTAGGTTCTAGGAAAGTAATGTGTTCGGTAAAAAGAAGGACTCTATATCAATTGGTAATGTTCTCCGACAGACTGACCATCTACTTTAATTTTCCTACCGTGAATTAAGGTGATAATTGCCAATAATCTACACAGGTATTTCCGATTTGGCTATCGGAATCACAGGATAGGTGAAGCTATTGATATAGCCGTTCGGGTTCCAAAGAAGGTGGGTACGATATCGAACGTTTCGACTCACGATTATTTTATCCATGCATGAATATAGGATGTCCGAGAGATAATATGACTACAAATTTGATTCCGTGTGCACTAAGTACGAGAATCGCTTCGGTTTGGGTTCTTGGACTGTAAGGTCTACAGTAGAACGATTGACTTTATACCATTTTGTAACGATCGCAAACGGTTTCACGTACTACTATGATATTCAAGCCGTGAACTAAAGGGTCTATGGCCAAGTATGTACAGGGCATTTACTCCTGGAATAGCTGGTTTGACTATCAGAATAACAGAATCGGTGAAGGCACTGAGTTATATGTGCGACCCTCAAAAAAGGTGATCACGTTCTAGAACGGATTGACATTCGATCTTCCAAATCATACATGAAACTATGATTCTCGTCACTATAATGTATACTAATTTTATTCTCTGAACACGAAGATATAACCTCAAAACAGTGGGTCAGCTTCTCGGATAACATGGACTGCGGTAAAATGTTCGAGTGTATAGGAATAGGGAACATTCTACAAACGTTTGTCTCTGTTCTTTAATATGAATACCAAGAAAGTGTGTGTCGATTGCCAATACTGTACATCGCGGTTGGACGCAGTCTACATGGTTTGACTATCGGAATAACAGGATAGGTTATGCAGTTAGCTTGGCAGTTCGACTTCCAAAGAAGGTGGTATCATTCTCCGAGAGTTTGACCGTCGATATTCTAATTCATACCTGAAATTCAGGTACCCCACAGTGAAAAGTACAATAATTTGCTTCTCTGAACATGATGACGTGCCATCGATACAGCGCGTTAGCTTCTCGCAAGCTAAGGCCTTCTTTAATAAGTATGACTCTATAACTGTACGCAATGATCATCCACAGTTTGACTCCCTACTTTATTATTCATACAGTGAAATAGGGTATCTAATTGCATAATGTGCAGCGGATTTACTCCCGGTATACCTTGTTTTACCATCGGACTCACAGGGTAGGTGGACCTTTTTACCAAGCCGTTCGAATCCCCAAGAAGATGGCAACTATCTCGAACTGTTTGAATCTAGATATTCTAATTAATACATAAAATTAAGGTGCCGGTGACTAAAATGCATACTAATTTACATTTGTGAGCACGAAGATATGCTCTCGATGCAGGGGGGTAGCTTCACAGAGCGTAAGGCCCTCGGGAAAAGTGTGAATATATACCAATATATACCGATCTACGTCGGTGTGACTCTGCATCATGATATCTATTGTCTGCAAAATGGTGACTAATGACAATGTTGTTCGGCGCATTTACTCCCGGAACACCTGGGTTGGCTCTAGGGATCACAGGATGGGTGAAGCCATTTACCTAGCCGTTCGTATCCCACAGGAGGTTGTCACGTTCCCGAACCGTTAGGCACTCGATCTTCTAATTGATACTTGTAGTAAGGGTGCCGAATCTAAAATGTAAACTAATATATATATATATATATATATATATATATATATATCTGAATCCGGAGTTATACTTTGTATACGGCAGATTAGATTCTCGGACGGTATCGCCGTCGATAAGAAGAATGACTATATTCAAATTGTTAACGATCTACAACGGTTTCAAACTGCACTATAATACTCATAGAGTGAATTAATGTTTGTAGTGATAATACCGTTCAGCTGACTTATTCCCGGAATACCTGGGTTAGACTCTCGGAATTGAAGGATAGGTGAAGCTATGGCCTTACTTCTGCGTCTTTCAAAGAATGTGGTATGCTTCTGGAACGGCTCGACCCTCTGTCTCCGAATTCATACATGAACTTATGATGCGCATCGCTAAAATGAATACTGTCTCACCCTGAACACGATGTTAGCCTCTCGATACAGCGGGTTAGCTTCTCGGAAGGTACGGCATTCGGTGAAATGTTAGACCCTATACCAATAGATAACGTTGCAAATCCGTGTGACACTGTATATTAATATTTACACCGGAAAGTATGGTTTTCAACGCCGATAATGTTCAGCGGATTCACTCCTGCAATTCGAGGTTCGACTCTTGGAGTCACAGGGTAGGCGAAGCTGAAGACTTAACTGTGCGAATCTCAGAGATGGTGGTAACGTTCTTGAAGAGTTTGCTTCGCGACCTTTTAATGCATTCATGAAATTTAGGTGCACGTCACTGAAATGAATATTAATTTGTTTCGCTGGACACGAAGTTTGTCTCTCGATACAGAGTTCCTGGGACTCGGAATTAGATGAATTTAACGTGCCGAAACTAGAATGTATATTAATGTGTTTCTCTGAACACGAATTTATACTCTCGGTACGGCGGGCTATATACGCGGACGGTAAGGCTGTCTGTAAAACTTTGACTTCATAGCAACTGGTAACGTTGTCAAACGGAATGAGACTCCATTTTAAAATTGCCGTGAAGTAAGGTGTCTATTTCGAATACTCTTCTGTGGATTTACTCTCAGATTACCAGGCTTAAATCTCCGAATAACAGGATAGGTGAAGCTGTTGTGACTTAGTTGTTCGTACCACACAGAAGGTGCTTACTTTCCCGAGCCATTTGATCCTAGATCTTCCAATTCATACATAGATTTGTGGTGTCCGCCTGGTAAAATGTCTACTAATTTCTTTCCCTGAACCCGAAGTTATACCCACGATACAGCGTGTTATTTTCTCAAAGGTAAGGGATCCGGTATGGAGTATGATTTAATAGTAATTGGTAACGTTCTCCAGCGATTTGACTCTGTTCTTTAATATTCATACCGTGAGTTAAGATGTCTATTGCCCGTACCGATCAGTGCATTTACTTCTGGAATACCTGAATTGCCTCTCGGAATCAAGGGATAACTGTAGCTTACTCGTTTCCTGTGATTTCGAGAGATCAACCATGTAATCCGGGAGAAAATCCGCTGAACTGTACTGGTAATAAAACAGTATTTACAAGATAAAAGTAGGAAAAAAATTATCAAATGATATAATGTAATTCATTTTCGAATACCTTACCTTCCTTGAACATAACCCACTGCAGCGAGTGTCTTGCTCAGTTCTCGCGGAAACACATTAGTAAACATTTTAGCGATGGGCGCCATAAAGCCATGTATGGCTTGGAAGACCGAGTGCCAAACCGTTCTAGAACGTTACTATCTTCTTTGACTATAGAACGGCTGAGTCAATAGCTTCACCCATCTTGTGCTACCGAGAGCTAAACCAGGTATTCCGGTAGAAATCAGCTGTTCAGTATGGGCAACATACTCACAGTTTCACGATATAAATAATAGAGTACATGGTCAACCCTTTGTAGAACCTTACATATTGGTATAGAGTTAAACTGTTTCCCGAAGGTCTTACATTCCGAGGTCCTAACCCGACTTATCCTTAGTATAACATCGTGTTCCGAAGAACCAATGTCAATATATTTTAATTACGTGCACCTTAATTACATGTATAAAACGGTAGATCGAGTGGCAAACCGTTTGAGAACGTTACAACCTCCTTTGAGAATCGAACGACTATGTCAGTAGCATCACCTGTCCTGCTACTCGGTGCGTAGACCCACGTATTCCAGGAGAAAATCAGCTGCACAGTATTGGCATTAGATACCTCTATTTACGGATCGAATATTAAAGTAGAGCGTCGAACTATTTCAGTGCGCTGCCAATTGTTACAATGTCAAACGTTTTGCTCGTGACCATACCCGCCGAATGCCTAACCCTCTGTTCCGAGAGTATATCTTAGTGCTCAGAAAATAAAATTAGTATTCATTTCAGTGATGGGCACCCTGACACTATGTTTGAATTCGAAAATCGGTGGCCAATCCGTTCGTGAACGTTGCCACCTTCTATGACATTCGAACAGCTAAGTCAATAGCTTCACCTAGCTCGTGATTCGGAGATACAAACCAGATGTTCCGCGAGTAAATCCACTGAACAGTATAGACAATAGACACCTATACTCGCGTATGAATAATAAAGCAGTCCCTCAAGCCGCTGTAGCACATTTCCTATTGGTGTAGGGTAAAACATCTTACAAAATGCCTTGCCATACGAAAAACTAACTCACTGTATCGGCAGTATAACGCCGTGCTCTGTAGTATAAACTAGTAACATTTACTGACAAGCACATTAATTTCATGCATGAATTAGAAGATCGAGTGTCAATCATTTCGGGAACGTTACCAATTGCTACAAAGTCAAACGTTCTACTGAAGACATTACCCTCTGAAAAATTAACCTGCTGTATCGAGAGTATAACTTCGTGTTCCGAGAAAGACATTATTATCCATTTCTGTGACGGGCACCTTAAATTCATGTGTGAATTAGAGAATCGAGGGTCATGGCTTTGAAGATAGTTACCACCGAGCTTGGTAGATGAACAGCTGACACAAGAGCATCTTTGAGATTCGAAAGGCGAAGTCAGTAGCTTCAATTATACTGTGCTTTCGAGAGTCAAACCAGGTACTCCGGTAGTAAATTGTCAGCAGAGGAATGGCAATAGACATCTTAATTCACGACATGAATATTGAGGTTCAGAGTCCAACCGTCGGAGATCATTACCAATTTGCATAAAGTCAATCCTTTTTCCCAATACCTTAGCTTCCGAGAAACCAACCTGCTGCAGCGGCTGTGTTCCTTATTTTTCACGGTTTCATATTTGTTGATATTTCTGCAGATGGACACATTATTTCTATGCATATATTGAAATATCGAGGAAAAACCGTGCGGGATCGTTACCAACTTCTTTGAGAGTCACACATCTTGGACAATAGCTTCACCTAACCTTTAATTCCGACACTCAAGCCAGGTATTTCGAGAATATATCGCCTGTACAACATAGGCATTAGACACCCTAATTCACGGAATAAATGTCAAAGTACAGAGTCAGACCGTTGTTGAACGTTACTTATTAGTGTACACATTCAATTTTTACCGCATAACTTACCCTTCGACAACCTAACCCGCGTAGATAGTGTGCTGCTTAGTGTTCTCGGAATTAAATTGGTAGACATTATACCAGTCGGACACCACATTTCCATGTATGAATTGCAGAATCGAGTGTCTATTAGATCGAGAACGGTACAACCTTCTTTGCTAGTCGCACAGCCTTGCCAATAATGTATCATATCCTGTGATTCCGAAATTTAAGCCAGGGATCCCTGGGCTAAAGGCGGAAATCAGTATTCGCACAAGACACCGTAATTCACTGAATGAATATTAATGTACAGTATCGAACCGTTGTAGAACGTACACATTTGTATGAACACATCTTCCTTATCGAAAGCCTTACCTTCCGATAAGCTAAACCGCCGGATCGAGAGTATATTTTCGTGTTTATGGAAACACAGGAGTATAAATTTTAGCGATGAGCACCTTAATATGATGCATGCGTTAGAAGACCGAGGGTGAAAACGTTAGAAGACGTTGCCACCTTCTGTGAGGGACGAACGACAAAGTCAATAGCCTCATCCACCCTGCGATACCGAGAGTAAATCCATTTATTCCGGAAGTAAATCCGCTGCACAGCATTGGCAATAGACGCCTTAATTCGCGGAGTGAATATTAAAGTACAGCGTAGCACTGTGTGAGAACGTTACTAATTGCTATAAGGTCAAACGTTTTACCGATGGCCGTTCCTTCCGCGAATATCACCCGCATCCTCAAGAGTATAACATCGTGTACAGGATATCAAATTAGTAAACATTTAAGTGACGGGGACCTTAACTTCATTATGAGTGAAAAGATCGAGGGTCCAACCGTTCGGGAACGCTGACACATTCTATGAGAAACGAACCGCTAAGTCAATAGCTTCATATATCAATTTATTCGGATAGTCAAACCAGTTACTGCTGGAGTAAATCCGCTGAACAGCATTGCCAATAGACACCTTAACTCACGGTTTGAATAAAAAATAAAGCATTAATCTGCTTGAGAGCATTGCCAATTGTTATAAAGTCAAATTCTTTACCGAGGGCCTTATCGTCCGAGGTACTAAACCCGCCGTATCGGGAGCCTATTTGCATGTTTAGGAAAACATATTAGTATACAATTTGTGACGCCACCTTAAATTCAAACATGAATTAGAATATCGATGGTCAAACCGTTCGAGAACGTTACTACCTTCGGTGAGAGACGAACCGCTATGTCAATAGTTTCACGTATCCTGCGATTCCGGGAGTCAAACCAGGTATTCCTGGATTAAATCAGCTGAACATTATTGGCAATAATACACCTTCATTCGCTGTAAGAATATTACAGTAGAAGGTCAGTCCGCCGAGTAACATTACCTATTGCTATAGAGTAATACTTTTTACCGAATACATAACATTCCTATAACCTATCCGCTGTAGCGAGTGTCATGCATAGTGCTCGCCGAAACAGATTAGTAGACACTTCAGCAGACGGTCACCTTATTTTCATTTGTGAATAAAGTAATCGAGAGTCAATCCATTCGAGGTCGGTTCCAACTTCTTCAAGAGACGAACGTCAAAGTCAATAACTTTACCTATCGGATTTCTTCGGATTGTCAACCCTTATTCCGAGAGTCAATCCGCTGGACACTGTTGGTAATGGAAACATCAGATCACTGTTTGATTAACAAGGTACAGTGTCAACCATTTGTAGAACGTTACATATCGGTGTAATGTCAACAGTTTTACCGAATACCTTACCCTACCTGTTCGTAACCCGTTGTATCGGGAGCATAGCACCGTGTTCAGAGGTACGAACTAGTATACATTACATTGACGGGCACGTTAACTTCATGTATGAATTAGAAGATCGTGTGTCAAACCGTTCGACGACGTTATCACCATGATTGCAAGTCGCACACCTAAGTCTATAGCTGCAGCTATCCTGTGATTCCGAGGGGCAGGTCAGGTATTCCAGGAGTAAATGCGCTAATAGTGATGGCACTAAACACCTCAACTCACTGTATGAATATGAATGTACAGAGTCAAACCTGTGTGGAGCTTTACCAATTGGAATAATGTCATACCCATGTTGATATGTCATTCTCTACTTCACCGGATAACTTAACATCCTATAACATATCCCGTTGTATCGTGGGTATAACTTCGTATTCGGGGAAACAAATTAGTAGACATTTTAGCAGTCGGATAGATTTTTTCATGTACGAATAGCAAAATCGTAAGTCTAACCGTTGGCGTGCGATCTCACCTCCTTTGAAAACCGCACATCTAAGTCAATAGTTTCATCTACAGTGTGATTGCGGGAGTCAGACCAGGTATTGTAGGAGTAAACACGCTGAGCAATATTTGCAACACACACCTTAATTCTCGGCATGAATATTATGGTTGAGAGTCAAACCGTCGGTGAATATTACCAACTGGTTTAAGGACATTCTTTTTAACCTATACCTTGTATTCCCAGAACGCAAGCCGCCCTATTGATTTTCTTTCTTCGGGTTCACAGGAACGAACTAGTAGATATTCTAGACGACGGACACCGTATTTTCATGTACGAATCGAGTAATCGGGTGTCAAACTATTTCAGAACGCTATCACTTTCTTTGATAATTGCTCATTTAAGACAATAGCTTCACCTATTCGGTCATACCGCAAGTCAGACCGGGCATTCCGGGATCAAATGCGGTGAACAGTTTTGTCACTGTACACCTCAATCGACGGTTTGAATATTAAAGTGGAGGGCCAAACCATAGGAGAACATTACCAGTTTACTTAAAGTGAATCTATTTAACGAATAACTTACCTTCCGAGAATCTAACCCGCTGTAGCAAGTGTATAACTCCGTCTACATGAAAGAAAATTAGTTTATATTTTAGTGACGGCACGCTTAATTTCAAGTGTGAACTAAATGATCGAGGGTTAAACAGTACGAGATCAATACATCCTTCCTTGAGCGTCGAACGGTCAAGTTAATAGTTTCACTAATCCAGGGATTCCGATATTGAAGCCAGGTACTCCGGTAGTAATGCCCGATACAGCATTGGAAATAAACACATTAGTACAGGGATAGAATACAAAGCTGGACGTCAGTACGCTGCAGGACGATACCTATTGCTGTAGCGTCAAACTTATTACAGAAACCATACCTCTCGTGAACGTATCCTGCCTTATCGGGAGTATAACTTCGTGCTCAAATAAATACATTAGTATACATTTTAGTGACGTGCACCTTAACTTCCTGTATGAACTAGAATATCAAGGGTCAAGCCGTTACAGAAAGACCCCAATATCTTAGAGGGTGAAGCGGCCAAGAACATAGCTTCACATATCCTGTGATTACGAGAGTCAAACCATGTATTCCCTGAGTAAATGCTCTAATTTGTTACCTGCAACACTGATCATGACACTTTCTGCAGCGGGATGGGCTTTTCGGAAGGAATTGCCACCGGTAAAAAGTTTGACGTCATACGAATTGGTACCGTTCTACAAAGACTTCACGTGCGATTTTAATATTCGAATCGTGAATTATTATGTCTATTGCCAATACTTTTCAGCGGATTTAATCCTAGGGTGCCTGGTTTTAATCTGGGTATCCCAGGATAGCTTTTGACTTAGCCGTTCGACTCCGACAGACGGTGGCAACGTTCTAGAGCGGTTTGACGCTCGACCTTCTAATTCGTGCATGAAGATAAGGTGCACGTCTCTGAAATGGAGACTAATTTCGTTCTCCGATCACGAAGTAATACTCTCGATACAGCAGGTGTGTTATTCGGAGGGTATGGCATTCTTTAAGAAGTTTAACCCTATACGAATAGGTAATGTTTTGCAATGGATTGACGGCCTGCTTTAATATTCAAACCGTGAATCGAGGAGTTTACTGCCATTGCTGTACAGCGTATTCAGTTCCGAAATACTTGGTTTGCGTGTCCAAATCACAGGATAGGTGAACCAAATCAACCTATCCATGACAATGGATGCCATAGTTCACGGATTGAATATTAAAGTTCATCGTGAAACCGTTTGAGAAAGTTATCAGCTGGTATAAGTTCAAACGTTTTACCAATTACCATACCTTCCGAGAACATTGCCCGGTGCAGCGAGTATGTTGCTTAGTGCAAACGGATACAAATTAGCAGTCATTTCGCGGACGGATGTCTTATTTTCATGTAGGAATCGAAAAATCGACAGTCAAACCGTTCGAGAGCGATCACAACTTCTTTGAGAGTCGAAAGGCTAAGTTAATGGCATCTCTTGTCCAGTTATCCCGATAGTCAAGCCAGGTACTCCTGGAGTCATTCCGCTGTACACTATTTCTAATGGACACCTTAATTCACGGTCTGTCAAGAGTTTGACGGTAGACCTTGCCCTCCGGGAACCTAACCCGCTGCATCGCGATTGTAACTTCGTGTTCAGAGATGCATAATTAGTATACATTGTTGAGACGGGCACCTTAATTGCATGTATGCATGAGAAGATCGAGGGGCAAACCGATCCAGATCGTTACCACCTTCTGTGAGAGAGGAAGGGCTAAGTCAATACCTTCACCTATCCTGCGATTCCGGGAGCCAAAACAGCTATTACGTGAGTAAATCCGCTAAATACTATTGGCAACAGACACCTGAATTCACGGATTGAATATTAATGTAGAGCGCCAAACCCTTTTTGGGACGTTAACAGTTGGTATAAGGTCATACGTTTACCGAAGGCGTTACCTTCCGCGAACCTCACCGGCTTCGTCGAGAGTATAACTTCGGGTTCTGAGATAGAAATTTGTCTTCATTTCAGTGACGGACACCTTAACTTCGTGTATGAACTTGATGATCGATTGTCAGTCTGCTCGAGGACGTTGCTGACTTCTGTGAGAGATGAACGGCTAAGTCAGCAGTTCATGGATCCTGCGATTCCGAGAGTCAAATCATGTATTCTGGGAGTAAATCCGCTGTATATTATTGGTAACGGTCACCCTAATTCACGGTTTGAATATTAAAGTAGAGTGTCAAACCGTGGAAGAACGTTGCGTATTGGTATAGAGTCAAACTTTTCACGGAAGGCAATAGCTTGCGTGATGATATCCCGGTGTGTCTAGAGTATATCTTCGTGTTCAGAGAAGCATATTATTTTGCATTTTAGTTACGGTCATTTTAACTTCATGTATGAAATACTCGATCGAGTGTAAAACCATTCGAAACATTACTACATTCCTTAAACACGAACTGCTATGACAGTAGCTTCACCTATCGTGTGATTCCGTGAGTCAAGCCCGGTATTCCGGCAGCAGATGCGAGGATCTGAGTTGGCAATAGACACCGCAATTTACAGATTCAATACTGAAATTTTTGCGTTACCCCGTTTGAGATCGTTACCAATTGCTACAATGTCAAACGTTTTACCGAAAACCGTACCATCTGCGAACAACTCCCGCATCACAGAGAGTATAATTTCTTGTTCAGAGAAAAAAATTAGTATTATATTACCTGGAGCGATTGCATTGCTAAGTGGTCACGGATACACCTTAACATACATTTTAGCGATGGGCGCCATAATTTCATGCATGGCTTAGAAGATCGAGTGTCAAACCGTTCTAGAACGTTGCTACCTCATTTGATAGTCGCACAACTGCGCCAACAGCATCACCAGTCCTGTGATTCCTTGAGGCAATCACGGTATTCCGCGACTAAGCCCGCAGTACAGTATTGGAATTAGAATATCTTTACCGAAGATCTTACCTTGCGTGAAGCTAATTCGCTATATCGAGGGTATGTTTTCGTGTTCAGAGAAGCAAGTTGGTATTCATTTTAGTGGCGGGCACCTTATTGACATGTGTGAATTTGAAGATCCAGGATCAAACCGTTTTACAGCGTGACCACCTTGCTTTATATTTGAACAGCTCACACAATAGCTTCTTTGGGATTCGAACTGCTAAGTCAGTAGCATCACCTATCCTCTAACTCCGAGAATCAAACCATGTATTCCGGGAGTAGATACGCTAAACAGTTTTGACAATATACACCTTAATTCACGCTATGAATAATAAAGCAGACCGCCATACCGTTGTAGAGCGTTACCTAATGCTATAGAGTCAAACTCTCTTCAGAAGTATTAATGAACCCATCACTAAAATGTCTACCAATTTGTATCGCTGAGCACGAAGTTATACCCTCGATGCAGCGGATCGCTTGGATCGCTTGATTACCAACGGTAACATTCTCAAACGGTTTTCCTTCATAATTTAATATTCATACCGTGAATTAAGGCGTCTATTGTCAATAACGTTCAGCGGATTTACTCCTGGAATACACGGTTTGACTCTTGAAAACGTAGGACATGTAAAGCTATTGACCTAGCTGTTCGAATATCATAGAAGGTGGTAACGTTCTTGAATGGTTTGAGCCTCCACTTTTTAATTTATGCATACAATTAAGGTGTTAGTCACTAAAATGTAAACCAATTCGTACCTCTGAACACGGTGTTATCCTCTCGATAAAGCAGTCCAGTTTTTCCGGGTTAAGGCATTCTGTATGATGTTAATCCTACGCGAGTATGTAATGTTCTACAACGGATGAACCGCCTGGTTTATTATTTAAACCGAAAATTCAGGTATATATTGCCAATACTGTACTTACTTTACTTCACGAATACCTGGTTTGACTCTAGGAATCGCAGGATAGGTGGAGGTGTTGAATTATACATTCGAATGTCAAACAGTGCGGTAACGTTCTCGAATGGTTTGACTACCGATCTTCTAATTCATGCGTGAAGTTAACGGGCCAGTCAATGAAATAGATACTAATTTCTTTCTTTGAACACGGAGTTATATTCCAGATACAGAGTGTAAGTCTTTCTGAGGGTATGGTCTTCGGTGAAGCGTTTGTCTTTATAGCAACTGGTAACGCTCATAAACGGCTTAATGCTTTATTTCAATATTCAAACCGTGAAATAAGAAGTCTATTGCCCATATTCTTCAGCGGACTTTCTACCGGAATACCTGGTTTGACTCTCCGAACCACTGGATACGTGAGGCTATCGACTTAGCCATTCATCTCCCACTGAAGGTGGTAACGTTCTCGAGCGATTTAGCTCTCGATTTTTAATTCATGCTTAAAATTAATGTGCTCGTCACTAGAATGTATACTACATTATTTCGCTAAACACGTAGCTTTACTCTCGATACAGCGGCTTAGCTTCTCGTCCGGTCGGGCATTCGGTAAAACGTTTACCTTCATAGCAATTAGTAACGTTCTCACAAGATGTGACGCTCTATTCTGATATTCACACCTCGAATTAAGGTATCGATGCCAATACTGTACAGCGAATTTACACCCGGAATATCTCGTTTCACTTTCGGAATCACAGAATTGGTGAAGCTGTTGAGTTAGCCGTTCGGATCTCAAAGTAGGTGCTAACTTTCTCGAACGGAATGACCTTCGATCTTCTTATTCATATTCGATAATAAGGTGTGCTTCTGCTGCAATGCCTACTCGATTGTATACGTGAGCACTAAGCATGACACTCGCATCAGCGTGTCATGTTCGCGGCTGGTAATGTATTCTGTAAAAGGAATGGCTTAATACGAATTGGTAATGTTAGCCGACGCTATGACTCTATACTTTAATATGCATACATTAAATTAAGGTGTCTACAGCCAATATTTCTCAGCAGATTTACTCCAGAAATACTTTGCTCAGCTCTAGGAATCGCAGGATGGCTGATTCTATTGACTTCGTCGTACGATTCTCAAAGAAGATGTGACCGTTCTCGAACGGTTTGACTCTCGGTAATTCCGATCATACATGAAAATAAGATGTGCTTCCGCTGTAATGTCAACTAATTTGTTTCCATATACAATAAGTTAGACAATGGCTACAGCCGGTTAGATTCTCTTAAGGTAATGTGTTCGTAATAAAGAATGACATTATACTAATAGGTAATTTTCTCCGACAGTTTGAATTTCTACCTTAATTTTCAGTACATTAATTAAAGTGTCTACTAAATATACTGTTCAGCAGATTTACTCCTGGAATACCTGGTGTAACTTTCGGTATCACGGGGTTAATGAAGCTAGTGACTTAGCTGTGCGATTGTAAAAGAAGGTGGCAAAGTACTTGAACGCTTTGAACCTCGACGTTCTTATCGATAATGAAATTAAGGTACTCGTCAAATGTTTACTAGTTTGCTTCTGTGAAAACGAAGATATCATCTCAACGCGGCTAGTTAGCTGCTCCGAAGGTTAGGTATTGATTACATAGTTCGACTATATACCACTGGGTAAGGCTCTACAACGGTATTACTCTGTACTTTACTATTTATACTGTGAACTAGGGTGTCCAATTCCAATACTATACTGTAGATAGACTCCCGGACTTCCTGGTCTGTCTCTCGGAATACCAGGGTAGGTGAAACTATTGACTTAGCAGTACGACACTCAATGATGCCGCTAACGATTTCGATGAGTTTGATTCTCGGATTTGCTATTCATACGTTAAACTGAGGTGTTCGTCTGCTGAAATGTCTACTCATTTGTTGCCGTGAACTCTAAGGTTGACACTCGCTACAGCGTCTTGGGTTCTCGGAAGGTATGGTATCGTGTAAAAAGTATTACATTATTTTAATTGATAATGTTCTCCTGCGGTTTGATTCAGTGCCATAATATTTAAGCCGTGAATTATGGTGTCCATTGTCAACACTGTTCATTGGATTTAGTACCGGAACGTCTGGTGTGACTTCCCGAATCACAGGACAGGTGAAACTGTTGCCTTGTACGTTCGTCTCTCACAGAGGGTGGCAACGTCCTCGATCTGTTTGACGCTCGATCTTCTAATTCATACATGTAAATTAAGTGCCCGTCGCTGAAATGAATACTAACTTCATTCTCTGAACACGAAGTAATACTCTCGATACAGGCGGTTAGTTTTTCGGGGGATAAGTTCTTCGGTGAGAGGTTTGACTTTGTAGCAATTGGTAACAATCCACGTCGGCTTGACGGTATGTTTTAATATTCATACCGTATATTAAAGTGTATATAACCAATACTCTTCAGATGATTTCCTTCCGGATTACCCAATTTGACTCTCAGATTCACACGATTGGTGAAGCTATTGAACTAGCTGTCTTACTCTCAAAGTGGGTGGTATAGTTCTCGGTTGGTTTGAACATCCGTATTCTAATTCATACATGAATATAAGGTGTCGTCACTAAACGGAGTACCAGTTTGTACCTCTGAACGCGGAATTATACTCTCGATACAGCGGGTCTGTTTTTCGGAGCGTAAGGCATTCTGTAAGACATTTATCCCTACACGAATAGGTAATGTTCTGCAACGGCCTGACTGCCTGCTTTAATATTCAAACTCTGAATTGAGGTGTCTATTGGCAATACTGTACATCGAATTTGCTCGAGGAATATCTGGTTTGAATTTCGGAATCCCAGGATATGTGAGTTTATTTACTTTGCCGTTCGACTCCCGAAAAAGCTGGTAACGTTCTCTAGCGGATTGACACTCGACCATCAAATTCATAGATTAAACTAACGTGCCCATCACTAAAATATTTACTAATTGAATTCTATGAACAGGAAGTTACACCGACGATACTGCTGATTATATTCTCGGAAAATAAGGCTACCGTTGAAGAGAATTGCGATACACCAATTAGTAACATTCTCAAACGGTTTGACGGTCTGCTATATTATTCATACCGTAAATTAAGGTGTCTATTGCCAGCACTGTACAGGGCAATTACTCCCGGAATAATTGGTTTGTCTCTCGGGAAAACAGGATCAGTGAAGCAATTGACTTAGCCGTTTCAGTCACGAGGCAGGTGGTAACATTCTCGAAAAACGTGACTCACGATTTTAAATACTTCTACATGGAAATGTAGCGTCTACCTGCTAGAATATCTACAAATTTATTTCCGTGAACATTAAGCAGGAAACTCACTACAACGGGTTACGCTGCTCGGAAGGTAAGTCCTTCGGGAAAGAGTTTGACCCTATATCAATAGGTAAAGTTCTACAACGGTTTGATGCTCTAGATGCTCTACTTTAATATTCGAAACCGTGAATTACGGTGTCTATTGCCAAGCCTGTCCAACGTATTTACGCCCGGATTACCTGGTCTTGCCCTTGGATCTACAGAAGAGTTGAAGCTATTAACTTAGCCGTTCGAATCACAAAGTGGTGGTAACATTCTCGAACTCTTTAAGATCATCGAATGTCAAAAGTTTCAGTGCCGCCAGTAAAATGTATACCAATGTGTGTCACTAAACACGAAGCTATACGCTCGTTACAGCGTGTTAGCTTCTCGGAGTGTAAGGACTTCGATAATACGAATGACTTCATACCAATTGGTAATGTTCCCCGAAGGCTTGACTCTCTACATTAGTATTCATACCGTGAATTAAGGTGACAGTTGCCAATAAATTTCAGCGGACTTACTGTCGGATTACGTGGTATCATTCGTGAAATCACAGAATAGGTGAAGCAAAAGCCTTATACGTTCGACAATCAAAGTTGGTGGTATCGTTCTCGAACGGTTTGACTCTCAACCTTCAAATTCGTTCATGGAGTTATGGTGCCCGTCACTGAAATGGTTACTATCTTCCTTCTCTGAACACGAAGTAGTACTCTCGATGAAGCAGGATAGTTTTTCAGAAGATAAGGTGTTCGGTAAGACGTTTGACTTTGTACCATTTTGTATCGATCTACATCGGTTTGTCCGACTGCTTTAATATTCGAAGCGTATATTAATGTGTTCACTTATAATACTGCTCAGGGCATTTTCTCCCGGTTTATCTGACTTGACTCTCAGAATCACAGGATAGGTGATGCTATTGACCTAGCCGTTCGAATCTCAAAGGGTGTAGAAACATTCTCGAACGGTTTGACCCTCGATCTTCGTATTGATATTGAAAATAAGGTCCCCATCATTAAAATGTTCACTAATTTGATACTTTGAACACGAATTATACTCTCGAGGAAGCGGGTGAGGATCGCGGATGATACGGACTTCCGTAAAGCGTTTGACTTTAGAGGAATTAGTACGATCTCACACGGTGTGACGCTAATATTTGAATATTCACTCCCCGATTAAAGATATCTATTGCCAATACTGTTCAGCGGATTTACTCCAGGAATAACTGGTTTTACTCTACGATCCGCAGGATACGTGAATCTATTGACTAAGCCGTTCGTCTCCCACAGAAGGTGGTAATGTTCTCGAACGGATTGACCCTCGTCTTCTAATACGTACACGAAGCTTGAGGTGCCCGCCACTAAAATGTATACAAATTTGTATCTCTGATCACGAAGATATACTCTCGATAGAGCGTGTTAGGGTCTCGGATGGTACGGCCTTCGGTAAAGCGTATGACTTTATAACAATTGGAAATATTCACAAAGGGTATGATGCTCTATTGTAGCATTCATACCGTGAATTAAGACGACTATTGCGAAGCACTTCAGCGGACTTACGCCCGGAATACCTGGTTTGTCACTCGGAATTGCAGGATACGTGAAGCTATTGACGTAGCCGTTTGTCTATAATAATAGGTGTCAATTTTCTCCAATTGTTTGACCCTTGATCTTCTTATCCATAATGGAATAAAAGTCCCTGTGACTAAAATATTTAGCAATTTGATCCTGTGAACACGAGGTTATACTGTCGAAACTGCGGGTTAACTTCTCCGAAAGTAAGGCCATCGGTAAAGTGTTTACTGTATATCAATTGGCAACGCTCTAAAACTGTTTGACGCTCTACTTTAGTATTCTAACCGCGAATTAAGGTGTCAATTGCCAACACTCATCGGCGATTTACTCTAAGAATACTAGTTTGTCTCACTGATCACCGTATCGGTGAAACTATTGACTTGGCTGTGCGACTCTCGAAGAATTTGATAACGTTATCGAACGGTTTGACACTCGATCTTCTAATTCACACATGAAAAACATGTTGTCCGTCTGCTAAATGTCTCCTAATATGCTTCAGTAAGCAATAAGCATGACATTCGCTACAGCCGTTTGGTTCTAGGATGGAAAAGTGTCTGGTAAGGAATATGACGTAATATTAATTGCTATCGTTCTCCAGCGGTCTAACGCTGTATATTAACCTTCATATAGAGAGTTGAGGTTCTATTGCCAATGCTGATAAGTGAGTTTACTCTTGGAATACCTGATTTGCCTATCTGTACCACAGGATAGCTGCAGCTATTAACATAGCTGTGCGACATTCAAATGACGTGATAACGTTAACCAATGGTTTGAAAATCGATCTGCTAATTCATGCATGAAATAATGGTCCTGGCACAAATATGAGTACTAACTTGTTTCCCTTAACACGCAGCAACACACTCCTTGCTGCCAATTAATTTCTCGGAAGGTTAGGTAGTTCGTAAAAGAATGACTTTTATACCACCAGTAATGCTCACCGGCGGGATGACTCTCTACTTTAATATACAAGCGGAGAATTAATGATTCTATCGCCAATACTGCTCAGCGTATTTACTGCCACCAGGCTTGACGCTTGGAATCACATCTATTGGTGAAGCTGTCGACTCAGCGGTTCGACTCTGAAAGGAGGTGGTAACGATCTCGAACGATTTGACACACGATCATCTAATTCGTACGTGAAAATAAGGTGTCCCGTCACTGAAACGTTACAAATTTCTTTCTCTGAACACGAAAATACACTCTCGGTGTCGCGGGTGCGTCTCGCGGAAGGTTGGATCTTCGGTAGTACGTTTGACTTTATAGCAATTCGTAACGTTCTCAAAAGGTTTGGCGCTCTATTTTAATATTCCAACCGTGAATTAAAGTGTCAATTACCAATTCTGTTCAGCGGACTTACAGCCAGAATAACTGGTTTGACTCTCCCAATCACACGACAAGTGAAGCTATTGACTTAGCCGTTCGAATCTCAGAGGAGGTGCTAACTTTCCAGAACGGTTTCACGATCGATCTTCTAATTAATGCATGAAGATAAGGTGCACGTCACTAAAATGTATTTCTAATTGGCTTCTCTGAGTACGAAATTATACTCTCGATGCAGCGGGTTAGACCTGCCGTGAGTATGGTCTTCGGTAAATCATTTGACATTATACCTATTGGTAACGTACTCTAAAAGTTTGACACTCTATTGTAATATTCATTCCGCAAATTGAGGTGTCTATTACCAATACTGCTCAGCGGATTCTCTCCCTCAATAGCTGGTTTGACTCTCGGAATAGCAGGATGGGTGATGCTATTGGCATAGCCGTTCAGCTCTCGAGGAAGCTGGTAACGTTCCCGAACGGTATGACACTCCATCTTCCAATACATGCATGAAATTAAGGTGCCCCTCAGTAAATATATACCAGTTCGTGCCTTTGAACACTGTGTTATACTCTCGGCACAGCTGGTCAGTTTTTCGGAGGGTAAGGCATACTGTAAGGAGTTTAACCCTATACGAATACATAATGTTATACAACGGGTTGACGGCCTGCTTGAATATTCAAACCACGGAATAATGCGTCTATTGCCAATACTATTCTGCGGATTTTCTCCCTTAGTACCTGGTTTGACTCTCCCAACCTCAGGATAGCGGAAGCATTTGAGTTAGCCCTTCTCACCGAATGTCGTAACGTTCTCGAACTGCTCGACACTCAACCTTCTAATTCATGCATGGGAATGAGGTTCGCGTCACTAAAATGTATACTATTTCGTACCTCAGGGCACGGTGTTCTACTCCCTATACGGCAAGTTAGTTTCTGGTGGGTAAGGCATTCTGTAAGAATTGTGACCTAACAACCTATAGGTAATGTTCTACAACAGCTTCACGGCCTGCTTTAATATTCAGACTGTGAATTAGGGTGTCTATTGTCCATACTGTTCAGCGTATTTACTCGTTAAATACCGGTATTGACTGTCGGAACCACAGGATAGGTGATGCTATCCTGTTCTCGAACGGTTTGACTATTCATCTTCTAACTCAAACGTGAAATTGAGGTGCCCGTTACTAAAATGTATATTAATTTGTATCTCTGATTTCGAAGTTACACTCTCGATACCGCATATTAGGCTCTCGGAGTGCAAGCACATTGGTAAAACTATTGTCATTATACCAATATGTAAAGTTCTGCAAAGGTAAGACTGTGTACTTTAATATTTTAACCGTGAATTAAGGTGTCCACTGCCTATACTCTACAGAGTATTTTCCTTCGTATTACCTGGCGTGGCTCTCGTAACTGCACGATGGATGAAACTGTTGACATATCTGTTCGACTCTCATAGTGGGTGGTAACGTTCTCGAACGCTTTGACTCTAGATGTTGATATTTATACACAAAAATGAGGTGTCCGTCCACTAAAATGTCTACTAATTTGTTTCCGTGAGGACCAAGCGAGATACCAGTTACAGAGGGTTCGGTTTTCGGAAGGTAAGGTATTCGGCAAGAAGAATGACTTAATACGAATTGGTAACGTTTCATCGACGGTTTGACATCCTATTTCAATACTCATATAGTGAATTATGGTATCTGTTGCCAATACTGCTCAGTGGATTCATTCCCAGAGAACCAGGTTTGATTCTCGGAATAGCACGATGGGTGAAGCTATTGACGCAACCATTCGACTCTCGAAGAAGCTGGTATCGTTCTCGAACGGCTTGACCGTCGGTCTTCTAATTCATACACGAATTTAAGTTGACGTCACTATGTTGTATAATAGTGTGACTCCATAATCATGTAGCTATACTCTCGATGCGGCATGTTAGCTTCTGGGATGATAAGGCATTCGATAAAACCTTTGACTTTGAAGGAAATTGTAACGTTCTCACACGGTTTGACGATCTATTTTATTACTCACTCCGCGAATTAAGGTATCTTGAGCGAATATTCACGATTCTGTGACCATTAAGCTAGTCACTCGCTACAGCGTGTTAGGTTCTCGGAAGGTAAGGTATTGGGTAAAGGAATTACTTTATTTTAATTGATAATGTTCTCCGTCGGTTTGACTCAGTACCTTGACATTTATACCGTGTATTGTGGTGTGTATGGCCAGTACACTTCAGCGGATATACTTTCGGGAATTCTTGGCTTGACTCTCGCAAGTACACGATACGTATAGCTCCTAGCTAGGCCGCCCGACTCTCAAAGAAGCTATTGTGTTAGCTGTTCGAGTCTCAAGAAAGGTGGTCACGTTCACGAACAGTTTGATCCTCGATCTTCTACTTCAAACATGAGGTTAATGTTTCCGTCTGCTAAAACTTCTGCTAATTTGTTCCCCAGTACCCGAAGTTATACCCACGTTACAGCGGGTTATGTTCACGGAAGGTAAGGTATCAGCTGATAAGTATGACGTTATATCAACAAGTAAGGTTCTCCAGCAGATTGATTCTGTAACTTAGTATTCATGCAGTGAGTTGAAGTGTTTACTGCCAATACTGTTCAGCGCACTGACTCCGGCAGTACGTTATTTGACTGTCTGAATCACAGGATGGGTGAAGCTGTTGAATTAGCCGTTCCACTCCTAAAAAGGTGTGAACGGTCTCGAGCGGTTTGACTCTCGATTTTGCTAGACATATATAAAAATAAGCTATCCGTCTGCTGAAATGTTTACTGATATGTTTCCATGAACACAAAGCAAGGCACTCTCTAAAACGGTTTAGGATTTAGGAAGTTATGGCCTTCCAGAATGATTTGACACCATATCAATAGGTAACGTTCCACAAAGAGTTCGACCTTTTACTTTAATATTCAGTCCGAGAATTAAGGATACTATTTCCAATACTGCACAGCGGATTTACTCCCTGAACACCTGGCATGACTCTCGGAATCATAGGGTAGGTGAAGCTATTTTACTTAGCCGTTCGGCTCTCAACGGGGGCGGTAATATTCGTGATCAGTCTGCCTCCCGATCTTCTAATTCATACACGAAGTTAAGGTGCCCGTCACTAAAATGTCTAATTATTTGCTTCTTGGAACACGAAATGATATCCTCAACAGAGCGGGTTAGCTTCTCGGAAGGAATGGCCTACTGTAAAAAGTTATAATATATACGAATGGGTAAAGTTCTACAACGGCTTGATGCCCTGCTTTAATATTGGAATAGTGAATGTGGTACGGCAGATCGAGCAACACTACTGTATTGTCTTCGTTATGTTTTTCAAACCTTGATTTTAAAAGGACCGAGTTTTTCCCAGGATTCCATTCATTTTTTTATACTGTAATATGCTGTTACGATGATTTATATATTTTTTTTAATTTTCAGTTCTCAGTTTTCAAAGATTATATTCCTTAGTGAATGTGCCTCTGGAGTTAGTGGAATGCAGGTATATAGCATTCTTTTGTTAAAATTATTGTTATTTTATATGATTGCCTGTATGTACACCTACGCTGCCGGAGAGACACGACGGGAATCGCATTGTTGTTGCGTTCGGTACATCGGAACGACATTGCTCTACGATCTTCGTCAATTTCTTTATCCTTCATATTGTACCGTATGCATTTTTTCCCAGACATACATTTATTTATGCATAGTGTATTCTACTGTTATGGTAGTTTCGATTTTTTCCAAATTCTCAATTCTTAGCGTAAAAAGTTGTATTTCATAGCAAAAGTTTCTTTTGAAATATCTGAGTGTACGTTTATGACAATAGAATGTTATACTTATTGTTATTTTATGTTTGTTTTTATACGTACATACACATCCGGAGTGACACAACTGCTGTGATCTTGTAGTTGCGTCCGATATATCGGTTCCCCTCTTTTGTACGGACTTTGTTAATATTTTTATCCTTAATGTTGCTCCGTATAATTTCTTTCATAGTCGTATATTAAATTCCATATGCTGTAATTTACTATTATGGTATGTTCGATTTTCAAAATTATAAATTTGTGTTTATAGATATGCAATTCATAGTAAACGTATCTTTTGGAACTACTTGAGAGTACGTTCATGACAATATTACGTAGACTCATGGTTATTATAAACGATTGTTTGTATATGTGTCTACACTTCCGGTGCGACGCGACTGGCGTGGCGTTGTATTTACGCTCTGTAGGTCGGAGCGACAATACTTTATCGACAATGATAATTTCTTTAACCTTAATGTCGTACCGTAATAATTCTTTCCCAGCTTTCTGTATATCTCTCTGTCCTGTAATTTACTGGTATGAAAATTGTCTTTGAGTTAGATGAGTCTACGTTTATGACAACATTTTGTTCAACATTTTGAAATTTTATGTGATTGTCTGTATTCGACCATAAGCTTCCGGATCGACACGACTGGAGTGATCTTGCAGTTGCGTAGGGCAGATCGGAGACGCATATTAGATGGTACTTTTTAATCCCTTTAACCATAATATTGTATCGTACACATTCTTCCGCAGTTTTCTATTTATTTCTACATACTGCAATTTACTGTTATGATATTTTCGACTTCCATCAAAGTTTCCAATTTTTAACTTCAGAAATTGTATTACATAGCAAAAATGTCTTTCGAATTAGTCGATTGCACGTTTATGGCAATGTTTAGTGAAACGTCTTGTTATTTTATATGATTGTCTGTGTACGTACCGGCGTATCCGGAGCGACACTACTGGTGTGGTCTTGTAGTTGCGTTCGGGTGTATGGGAACGGCACCACTGGACGTGCCTCGTTCATCTCCTTTACCTTGCTTTTGTACCGTATGCTTATTCCCCCTGTTTTCCATTCATTTGTACAAACTGCAATTTTGTGGAATGACTTTTACGATTTTTTTCTTCAAAATTTTCGATTTTTAATTTAAAAAATTGTAAATTTTATTGAATGTGGGGTTTGAATTAGTTGAGCGCACGATTTCATCAATACCTGTTAAGCTTGATGTTACTTTATATGATGTTCCATATACGTACCTACGCTTCCGGGGCAACACTACTGCCGTGGGCATGTAGTTGAGAACGACAGATCGAGGCGGCGCTACTGTATGATCTTCGTTAATTTCTTTAACCTTGATACTCTACCGTATGCATTCTGTGGCAGCTTAGTACATATTTCGACATACTGTAACTTACTGATACGATATTTCCGACTTTCTTCGTAATATCTAATTTCTAATTTCCAAACCAGTGTTTTCTAGAAAATGTACCGTTTGAATTAGTTGAGTTGTGATTTATTATAATTGTTTGTATGCGTACCTGCGCTTCCCGAGCGACACGACAGGAGTGGCCTTGTAGTAGCATTGAGTAGATCGGTGCGGCACTATGGATAGTTCTTGTTAATTTCTTTAACCCTCATTTTGTACCGTATACAATTTTTCCCAGTTTTCCATTCATTTATACATACTGTAAGTTAATATTATTATATTTTAGATTTTTTTTTAATTTTCAATTTTTGTTTCAATAAAACGTATTGCTCAATAACGGTGTCAATGGCATTAGTGGAGTGTACGCTTATGACAATATGATGTTAAATTCTTTTTTATTTTATATGATAATCAGTATATGTAACAACGCTGTCGGATCGATACAGCCAGAGTGGCCTTGCAGTCGCATTCGGTAGATCTGAGCGACACTACCGTATGATATTCGTTAATTTCTTTAACCTTGATGTTGTACTTTATGCATTCGTTCGCAGTTTTGTATTTATTTATGCATACTGTAATTAAGAGTTATGATATTTTCCATACTTTCCTAAATTTGAAAATTTGTATACATTAGATACAGTGTCACTCTAATTAGTTGATTGTACGATTAAGACATTGTATTGTTAAAGTTACCGTCATTCTGTATGATTGTCTGTATACGTGCCAGCACGACTGGCGTGGTCTGGCGTGGTCCTTTAGTTGCGTTCGGTAGAGCGGAGCGAGAATACCCTATGAACATTGTAAGTTTCTTTATCCTTAATATTGTAACGTAAGAATTTATTCGCAGTTTTCTATTCATTTCTACATCCTTTAATTTACTGTTATGGTATCTTCGATTTTTCAAAATTTTCAATTTTTAGTTTTCAAAATTTAGTTCCATAGTAAATGTGTCTTTGCTATTTGTTGAGTGTATGTTTATGACATTATTTTGTTAAACTTAATGTGAATTTATACGATTGTCTGCAGACGTAACTACGCATCCGGGACGACACGGCTGGACTTACCTTGTTGTTGCGTTCACTGGATCGGAGCGACACTGCTCTATGGTCTATGATCATTTTTTTATCCTTATTATTTACCATTTGCATTCTTTCGCTATTTTCTACTTACTTATACGTACAGTAATTTGCTGTTTCGGTTCTTTCCATATTTTCAAAATTACCATTTTTTAATATCAATCATTGTACATTTTATGAAAAGTATCTTCGGCATTAGTTTAGTGTACGTTTATGACATTAGCTTTCTATATTTATTTTGCATTTTAAGCGATTGTGCGTGTATATACCTACGCTTCGGGAGCGTCGCGGGTGGAATTCTCTTGCAGCTGCGTTCGGAATATCGGGGCGACAGTGCTGTATGGTCTTTGATAATTTCTTTGCCCTTGATATTGTACCGTGTGCATTCATTTCCAGTATTCTGATTATATCTTCATACTCTAATTTACTGTTATGATATCTTCAATTTTTTCCAAAATTTTCAATTTTTGGTTTAAAAAATTGTATTTATCAGTAAGAGTGTCTTTGGAATTAGTCCAGTGTACGTTTATGCCAACATCATGATGAAACTCATTTTTATTTCATATAATTGTCTGTATGCGTACATACGCTTCCGGACCGACACACTTGTTATGGTCTTGCAGTTGCATTCGGTATATCGGACCGACACTACGGTATTATCTTCGTTAATATCTCTAACCTTGATATTGTGACGAATGCATTATTTCGATATTCAGTATATATTTCTACATTCTGGTTTCTACTGTTAAGATATTTTCGATTTTAATCAAACCCTCCAATTTTTTGTTTCAGAAATAGTATTTTTTAGTAGAAGTGAAAATGTCAGAGCAGTATCTTACAGTGTGTACAAATAACTGAAAACTGGGAATAATTTCTTACTATACAATTTCAAGGTTAAAACATTATCGAAGACCATCAGAATGCCGCTTCCATCTGCCGTACGCAACTACAAGACCGCTCCAGCCGTGTCGCTCCGGATGGGTAGGTGCGCATACAGGCAATCATATAAAAGAGTTATCAGTTTAACAGTATAACCTCATGAGCGTGCACTCAGCTAACAGCAGAGGCGCATTTTACTATGAAATACAATCATTAAAACTAAAAACTGAAAGTTATGAAAGAAATAGAAAATGTCGTAACTGTAAATTACATTATGTACATAGATATGGCAACTGGAAGAAATGTATACTGTACCACATCAAGCTTACAGAAATTAACAAAGACCATCCAGTAGTACCGGTCCGATTTGCCGTATGCAGCTGCAAGTCCACTCCAGCCGTGTCGCACCGATGGCATAAGTACGTATACAGATCAACGAATAAAATAATAATGATTTGAAACACATATTGGCTTAAACGTATTCTCAACTAATGGCAAAGACACTTTTACTAAGAACTACAATTTCTTATACTAAAAATTGAAAATTTTGATAAAATGGAAATATCATACACTAAATTACAGTATGCATGAATAAATGGATGACTGGGAAAAAATGCTTGCGATACAATATGAAGGTTAATGAAATTGCCGAAGATCATACAGTAGTGTTGCTCCGATCTACCAAATGCAACTACAAAGCTACTCCAGTTGTATCGCTTCCTAGGCGTAGGTACATATAGAGGCAATCGTATAAAGGAAAAGTCAGTTTAACGAAATATTGTTATAAACGCGCATTCAACTAATTCCAACGGCACTACTACTAAGAGACAATTTTATAAACTAAAATTTGTGAATTTGAAAATAATCGAAAATATCATACGAGTAATTACAGCGTGCACAAACAAATGGACGACTGAGAAAAATGCATACGGTACAAAATCAAGGATAAGGAAATTAACGAAGAACATCGAGTAGTGCCGCCCCGATCTATAGAAAGCAACTACAAGGCAATCTCCAGACGTGTCGCGCATGGTAGCGTAGGTGCGTATATAGACAATCGTATAAAATAACAAGAAGTTTAACATAATATTGTCCTAAACGTACACTCAATTAATTTCAAGGCACGTTTCGTAAAAAATTCATTCTTTCGATTAAAAATTGGAATGTTTTTTGAAAATCGATGATATCATAACAGTATATTGCAGCATGTAGATATAAATAGAAAACAGCGAAAGAATTCGGACGGTACAATATTATGGTTAAAGAAATTAACGACGACCATGCAATATGCCGCCCCGATCTACCGTACGCAGCTAAAAGACAACGTCAGACGTGTTGCACGTATACAGGCTGTAACGTAAAATAAAATAAGTTTAACAGATTAATGCCATAAACGTAAGCTCAACTAATTTAAAGACACATTACTAACGAATGCAATTTTTTAAATTAAAAACTGAAAATTTTGAAATGATCGAAAATATCATAACTGTAAATTACAGTTTGTATAAATAAATAGAAAATGGGGAAAAAATGCATACGGTACAAAATCATGGTTAAAGAATTATGTACGGTCATCTAGTATTGCCGCTCCTTTCTGGCGTACGCAACTACATGACCTCGCTGGTTGTGTCGCTCCGACAAACGTTGGTATGTAAACAGACAATCGTATACAATAACACTAAGTTTAAGAGCATAATGTCATAAACGTGCAATCAATTAACTTCAAGGGGATCATTACTAAGAAATACAATTTCATAATTTAAAAATTGCAAATTCTGAAGAAAAATCGAAAATATCGATACTTTAAATTACAGAATGTATAAATAAATGGACCAATTGGGATAAAATGTAAATGGTTCAAAGTGGTGGTCAAAGAACGTAGCGAAGACCATCAGTATGTCGCACCGATATGCCGAGAGCAACTACAGGACCACTCCATTCGTGTCGCGCATGAAGCGAGGTACGTATTCTGACTGTTATAGAAAGTAATAACAAGCAAAATTAAATATTGTCCATAAGATAAACTCAACTAATTCCATAGACACGTTTCCTAGAAAAGAAACAATTTTTGAAATAAAATATTGAAGTTGTGAAACAAATCGAAATATCATGAAAGTATATTGCAGTATGTAGAGCTGAATGAACCAGCCAAACAATGCTTACGGTAAATTGGTGAGGTTACAGAAATAAGCACAGACCATACGCTATTGTCGCTCCCGATACGCCTACGCAACTACAAGACATTCACAGTCGCGTCGTAGTGCCATATGTATACAGATAATCATAAAAAATTGCAAAAAATTTAATTTAAGTATTGTCTTAATCGTGCAATCATCTAATTAGAGAGACACTCCGTCTAATAAATACAAATTTTGAAAATTTAGGAAAATATAAAAGATATCATAATTGTAAATTACTGTATGCATAAGTAAATACGACACTGCGAACGATTGCATACAGTACAACATCAAGCTTACAGAATTATCGGAGACTATACAGTAGTGTGTCTCCGATCTATCGTACGCAGCTACAAGGCCAGGCCAGTCGTGCCGCTCCGATAGGGTAGGTACATATACAGACAATCATACGAAATAACAATCAGTATATCAAATATTGTCACAATCGTACGCTCAACTAATTCCAAACACACTTTTCCTAGGAATAAAAATTTTGTAACTAAAAATTGAGAATTTTGACAAAATTCGAAAATATCATAACAGTACATTGCAGCTTATATTAATCAATAGGACAATGGGGGAAATGCATACAGTATAACATTAAGGTTAAAGAAATTAACGAAGGGTATATATCACTGTCCCTCGAATCTAAGGAACGCTACAGCAACACCACTCCAAGCGTAGATACGCATAGGGAGGCAATCAATATATAATAAAATAAGAATTTGGCAAAATACTGTCATAATCGTACACTCTACTAACTCGTAGGCACCTTACTTAAAGAATACAATTTTTATCAGTAAAAGCTGGAAATATTGAAAAAAGTCGAAAACATCAGAAATGAAAATTACAGAATCTAGAACTAAAAGAATATCTGGGAAAAAAAATGTCTATGATACAAAATCAAGTTTATAGAGGTAAGCGAAGACCACCTAGTAGTGCCGCTCCGATCTGCCCATAGGGAACTGCAAAGACCTCGCCAGTCGTGTCGCTCCGACAGTGTAGGCACGAATACGGCCAAACAGATAGAATAACAATAAGTTTAAGAAGATAAAGTCATAACGTGTAATCAACTAATTCCAAATACATATTTACTATGAAATACAATTATTTTAACAAAAAATTGAAAATTTCGAAGAAAATCGAAAATATCATAACATAAAATTACTGCATGTATAAATAAATGAAAACTGAGGAAAAAAATGCATACGGTGCAAGAATAAGGTTAAAGAATTTAGCGAAGACTGTTATGTGTGCTGCTCCCTTCTGGCGTACGCAACTACAGCAGCACTCCAGCCGGTGTCCGTCTGGAAGCGTACGTACGTTTAGTGACAATCGTATAGAATAACAATAAGCTTTAAAAGGTAATGTCATGAACGTACAGTTAAGCAATTCCGACGAAACGATTATTGAAAAATACAGTTTTTTAAATAATGAATTGAAAATTTTGACTAAATATGATATATCAAAACAGTAAATTACAGTGTGCATAAATGAATGGAGGACTGGGGAAAAAATGCTTGCGGTGCAATATCCAGGTCTGGATGTTAATGAAGATCATACAATACAGTCGCTACCAATCTACAGAATGCAACTACAAGACGACTGCAGTAGTATCGTCCTGGCAGCGTTGGTACATATGGAGACAATTATATACAATAACAAACAATTTCACAAAATATCGCCATGTACGTACATTTAGTTAATTTCAAAGACTCTATTGCTATGAAATACTATTTCTAAAAATAAAGATTGAAAGTTCAGAAAAATAATCGAAAATATCATAACAGTAATTTACAGTGTTTATAAGTTAATGGAAAAATTGGGAGAAAATGCGTGTGGTGCAATATCAAGGTTAGAGAAATTAACGATTATCATACAGTAGTGTCCCTCCTATCTACCGAATTCATCCGCAAGACCACCCTAGCCGTGTCACTCATACAGCTTGGATACGTATACAGACAATCATATAAAATAACAATAACCTTAACCAAATAATTTCATAATCGACCAGTCAGCTAATTCCAAAGCCACGTTACAAAGGAATACAATTTTTTAAACAGAAATTGTAAATTTCGAAGAAAATCGAAATTATCATAACAGTACGTTAAAGTATTTATAAATAAATAGGAAACTACGAAGGAAGGCATACTGCAGAAGATCTAGATAAAAGGAATTAACAATGGCCATCCAGTATGGCGCTCAGGACTGCCGTACCCAACTACAAGACCACTACAATCGTACCGCTCCCGAAGCTAAGGTACGTATACAGTGCATCATATAAAATAGATAGAATTTAACATAATATTGTCATAAATGTACACACAACTGATTCCAAAGACACTTTTACTAATACATACAATTTTTAAACATAAGAATTGAAAATTTCGATGAAAACCGGAAATGTCGTAACAGTAATTAACATAATGTATAAATCAGTGGAAAATTGTTGAAAAATCCATACGGAGTAAAGAAATGTAGAAATATTAGAAACCTGGGCGGAAATGCATATGGTACCCATTCACAGTTAAAGAAATTAACGTAGATCATCCATTAGCGTTGTTCCCGTGAACCATACGCAACTACAAATCCGCTCCAGTCATGTTGCGCTGGCAAAGTAATATAGAGGCAATCATATAAGTAACAAAGAATTTTACATGATACTGTCATCAGCGTACACTCAGCTAATTCCATAGGCACTTTTACTATGAAATCCAGTTTCTTACAATGAAACTTGAAAATTTTGAAGGAAAGGAATTTCAAATATCATAACTGTAAATTGCAGAATGTTTACATAAATGAACAAATTGGAAACAAATGCATACGTTTCGAAACCATAGTTACAGAAATTAACGAAGACCATCCTGTATGCCGCCCCTGATCTGACGTACGGAACTACAAGACCACTCCAGCCGAGTCGCTCCTGCAGCGTAGGTATGGGTACTGACAATCATTTAGAATAACAATACGCTAAACTAAATATCATCAAAAACGTACACCCATCTAGTTCCAAAGGCACTTTTACGAAGAAATAAAATTTTTTAAAATAGAAAGTGAAAATTTTGAAAAATATTCAAAATATCGTAATATTAAATTACAGTATGTATTGATAAATGAAAAACTGGAAAAAATGCATCCGGTACAAAGTCATGGGTAATGAAATTAGCAAATACCTTCCAGTTGTGCCGCTGCAGTTACCGTTGGCATCTATAATACCTCGCCAGTCGTGACGCTGCGACAGCGTATATACGTTTACTGACAGACATATAGAATAACAATAAGTTTAATATAATAATGTCATATACGTGCACTAATTTATTTCAAAAGATACTTTTAATAAACAAAATATAATTTTTTAAAATATAAATTGAAAACTTACAAGAAAATGAAAATGTCATTCCATTAACTTGCAAGGTGAAGAAATAAAT
>NW_027470963.1:0-30706 GCF_051020765.1 Lasioglossum baleicum
AAACTGGTATCGTTCTCAAACGGATTGACGCTGTACTTTAACATTAAAGCCGAGAATTAGGATTTCTATTCCCATCATTGTTCAGCGGATTTACTACCGGAATAATTGGTTTGTCACTCTGAACCACTGGATAGGTGAAGCTATTGTGTTATATGCGCGATTTCACGATGAAGGAGGTAACGTTCTCGAACGGTTTCATCCTTGATCTACACATTCATACATGAAATTAAGGTGCCCTTCACTGCAACGTATACTAATTTGTATCTCTGAATACCACGAAATACTCTACATAAATCGGGTTACCTTCTCGGAGGGTAAGGTTTTCGGTACCACTTTTCACATTATACTAATATGTAACGTTCTACAAATGTTATACTCTGTACCTCAAAATTCAAACCGCAAACAAAAGTGTACATTGCCGTAGGGTACAGCGGACTGACTCTCGGAATATCTGGTTTGACTATCGCCATAACTGGATTGGTGAAGTTATTGACGTAGCCGTTCGACTCATAAAGAAGGGGGGATCGTTCTCGAACGGGTTTACTGTCGATTATTCTGTTCATACGTGAAAAAAATGTGACTGTCTGCTAAAATGTCTACTAATTTGTTTCAGTGAGCACTGAACATAAAACTCGCTGCAGCGGTATATTTTCTACGAATGTAATGTATTCGGTAAAAGGAATGACAGTACAGCAATTGGTAATGTTCTCCGACGGATTGACCTACTGTAATACTCATACCGCGAATGAAGGTGTCTACTGCCAATACTGATCAGCGGACTAACTCCGGGAATACCAGGCTTCAGTCTCGAAATCACAGGATGGGCGAAGCTGCTGACTCAGCTGTTCGACTCTGAAAGATGTTAGTAACGTTCTCGATCGGATTGAAAATCAATATTCTAATTCATACATGAATTTAAGCTGCCGTCACTAAAACGTTACTAATGTGTTTCTCTGGATACGACGTTATACTTTCAATCATGCCGGGGAGGATCGCCGAAATTAAGGCCTTCTCTAAAACGTTTGACTTTATACCATCTTGTAACGCTCTCAATCGGTTTGCCTCTCTACTTTAATATTCATACCGTGAATTAAGGTTTCTATTCCCAATACTGCTCAGCGGATTTTCTCCGGGAATACCTGGTTTGACTACCGGAATAACAGGATCGGCGAAGGTACTGATTTAGCTGTGCGACTCTCAAAGTAGCTGATAAGGTTCACGAACGGAATGACTGGCGATCTCCTTATTTATCCATGAGATTAAGGTGCACGTTATAACAATGAATACAAATTTTCTTCAACAAATATGTATTTACACCCTCGACACACCCTGTTATGTTCCCAGAAAGTAAGGTGTCCGGTAGGAATTTTTTCGTCATACCAATTCGTATAGTTCTCATACGGTTTGCCGATCTACTTTAATATTCAAACAGCGAATTAAGGTGTCCATTGCCGATAGTGTGCGGCGGATTTACTCCTGATATACCTGGTGTGACAGTTGGAATCACAAGTACAGGTGAAGCTATTGTCTTAGGTGTGCCATTCTCAAAGGAGGTGGTAACATCCTGCAACGGTATGCCTCTCGATATTCTCATCCATACATGAAATTAAGGTACCAGTCACTACTATGTATACGTATTTGTTTCCGTTCACAATAAGCAACACACTCGCTGCAGCGGGTTAGGTTTTCGGTAGGTATGGTAATTGATGAAACGTTTGACTTTAAACCAACTGGTAACGTTCACACACGCTTTCACGCTGTACATTAATATTCAATCCGTGGATTTAGGTGTCCACTGTCAACAGCATACTGCGGTCTTACTCCAGGAATATCATGATTGACTCTTGGAAACACAACTATTGATGAAGCTGTTGAAGCAGCTGTTCGACATTATAAGTAGCTCGTAACGATCTCGAACGATTTGACAATCGATCTTCGAATTCATACCTGATCGTTAGGTGGACGTCAGTAAAATGTATAATAGTTTGTTTTTCTGGGCACGAAGATATACTCTCGATACGGCGGGATACGTTCTGAGATGGTTAGGCTTTCGGTATATAGTTTGACTCTATACAAATAGAAACCGTTCTACAATGATTTGACTCCGAACTTTAATATTCATACCGTGAATTGAGGTGGCGAATGCTAATACAGTACCAGGGAATCACTCCTGGAATACCTGGTCGGACATTCGGAATCTCAGGATAGGTGAAGCCATTCACTTGGCCGTTCGACTGCCAAAGAGGGTCGCAACGTTCTCGAACTGTATGACCTATGATCTTCTTATTCACCTTGAAATTATGGTTCCCGTTACTGAAATATTTACTAATTTGATCACCTGAATGCGAAGTTATACTTTCGATATGGCGGGTTAGCTTCTCAGAAGGTAGGGCTATCCTTAATGTGTTTGATTCAATACCAATACGTAACGTTCTATATCGGTTTGACGGTCTGTTATTGTATTCAAACCGTGTATTGAGGTGCCTATTGTCAATACTTTTCAGCAGATTTACTACAGGCACACCTGATATTGTTATGGGAAGCACAGGATATGTGAAGTTAGTGTCTTAGCTGTTCGATTGTCAATGAAAGTTGCCACGTTCTCGAAGGTCTCGAAGCTCGACCACCTAATTCGTACGTGAAATTTAGGTGCGCGTTACCAAATTGCATATTATCTTGCTTCTCTAAACGCGGAGTTATACTTTCGATACAGTGAATTTCCATTTCGGGAGGTAAGGCCTTCGGTAAATGGCGTGACTATATACCAATAAGAAACGATCTACAACGTTTTCAATCTGCACATTAATATTCATACCATGAGCTGTGGTGTCAATTGCTAATACTGTAGAGTGGAATTTCTCCTGGAATACCAGGCTTGGCTCTCGTCATCACAGGATAGGTGAAGCTGTTTTGCTCAGCTGTTCGGCTCACATAAAATGTGGTTTCGTTCTCGGACGGTTTGACCCTCGATTTTCCTATCCTACGTAAAAATAAGGTGTCCGTCTGCTAAAAGGTCTACCAATTCGTTCCTGTGAACTCGAAGCAGGGAAACCGCTGCGGCGGCTTGAGATCTCGTGCTGTAAGGTATAGGTTACTAAGAATGACTTTATACCAACAGATAGCATCCTCACAGCGGCATCACGTTCTAATTTAATAAGTAAACCGTGAATTAAGATATCTATTGCAAACACTGATCAGCGGATATACTCCTCATATACCAAGTATGGCTCTCGGAACCACATTATCGGTGTAGCTATTGTGTTAGTTGTGCGATTTCACAAAGAATGTGGTAACGTTCTGGAAAGGATTGCCAGTACATCTTCCCATTCTTAAATGAAATTAAGGTGTCCGTTCCTACAATATATACTATTTTGTATGTCTGAACACGAAGACATACTCTTTATTCATCGGGTTTGGTTTTCGGAGGGAAAGGTCTTCGGTAATACTTTTAACATTATACCAATAGGTAATGCTCTACAATGGTTGGACTCTGTACTTTAGTTCTCAAAGAGTGAATTAATGTCTCCATTGCCAATACTGTACAGCGCATTTACTCAAGGAATATTAAGGTTTGACTTTCAGAATAATATATGAAGCTATTGACATAACCGTTCGAATCTCATAGAAGGTGGTGACTTACTCGGACAGCTAGACCCTCGATTTTGCTGTTCTTACAAGAAAACTTGTCCGCCTGCTAAAATGTATACTCTCGATACAGTGCGTTAGCTTTTCGAAGGCGATGGTCTTCCGTATAACGATTGACTTTATACCAATTGGTAATGTTATCAATAGGATAGACCCTCTATTTTAATATCCAAACCGTGTTTCATGCTGTCTATTACCCATACTGTAAGCGGACTTACTCCCGGGATACCTGGATTGACTTTCGGAATCACAGGACAGGTCAAGCTGCTAACTAATCTGTTAGACTTTCAAGGAAGATGGGATCGTCCTCGAACGGTTTGACTCTCGATAATTCTGCTCATGAAAATAAGGTGTGCTTCTCCTATAATGTCTGCCAATTTGTTTCCGTGAATGATAACAGAGACAATGGCTATAGCGGGTTAGGTGCTCTGTAAGTAAATACTCCGGTAAAACGATTGACTTTATAGTTATTGGTAACGATCTCAAACGGTTTGACGTTCTACTTGGCCTTTCGTTTCTCACAGGTGGTAATGTTTTCAAAAGGTTTGACCACCGAACTTCTAATTCATACACGAAGATAAGGTGCACATCACTGTAATGAATACTAATCAAATTTTCTGAACCCTAATTTAAACTTTCGATACAGCTGGTTAGATTCGCCGCAGGAAATTGTTCCGGTGAAAGATTTAACCGATACAAACTGGTATCGATCCCGAATGGTCGGCGCTCTACATTAATCTGCAAGCCGTGAAATAAGGTGACTATGGCGAATATTGTTTAGCGGATTTTCTCCCGGAATACCTTGCTTGACTTTCGGAATCACAGAATAGCAGGTGTAGTTAATGAATTAGCCGTTCGATTCTCAGAGAATGTGGAAACGCTATAGAACGGTTGGATTATCGATCTTGTTGTTCATACACGAAATTAAGTTGCCCGTAAATAAAATGCCTACTAATTCACTTCTATGTGCACTAAGTTACACTCTTGATACAGCAGGTAATGTTCCTGGAATGTAAAGTATGCTATAAGGAGTACGACTTTATGCCAGTGGGTAACGGTCTCAAACGGTTTGACTCTCCTCATTAATGTTCATGAGGTGAATTAATGCTATTATTGCCAACACTGCTCGCAGAACTTACTCCTGGAATACCAGGTATGACACTCGGAATCACAAGAAAATGTGAGGATAATGACTAAGCCGTTCGAGTCTCATGGAATGTGGTATCGATCTCGAAAGGTTTGACCCTCGATCTTCTAATTCGTGCATGAAATGAAGGGTCTCGTCAATAAAATGTATACTATTTCGTACCTGTGAATACGGTGTTACACTCCCGATACAGTGAGTTAGTTTTCGGAGGAAAAGGCATTCTGCTTCAAGTTTGACCCTACACCGATAAGTATTTCTCTTGGCTGCCTGTTTTAATATCCATACCACGAATTAAGGTGTCTACTGCCCATACTGATGAGCGGATTTACTTTCGGAATATTTGCTTTGCATCTCCGAATCACAGGATTGGAGACGTTGCTGGCATAGCCGTTCGTCTCTCAGAAAAGGTGATAACGTTTTCGAACGGTTTAACTATCTATATAATATAATTCATAATCGAATTTATGGTGCCGTTGCTAAAATGCATTCTAATGTGTTTCCGTAAACACGTAGCAATGCTCTCGATACGGCGGGTTAGATTGCCGGATGATAATGTCTTCTGTGAGACATTTGACTTTTGTCCGAATTGGTTGTGTTCTCAAACGGTGTGACACTCTATTTTAATATTAAGTCCACAAATTTAGGTATCTATTGCCAATAACCATCAGCGCATTTCCTCTCAGATTATCTTGTAGACTCTCGGAATCATAGGATAGGTGGCGCTTCTGACTTATCCGTTCGATTCTCAAAGTGGGCGGTAACGTTCTCGAACGATTTAGCGCTCAATCTTCTAATTTATACATGAAGTTAAGGTGCCATTCACTGAAATGAATATTTACTTCGTTCTCTGATCGCGACGTTATACTCTCGAAACGACAAGTTAGCTCTTCCGAAGGTGTATATCGGTAAAGCTCTTGACGCTATACCAATACGTATCCGTCTACAACGGGTTGACAGTATGCTTTAATATTCATACCGTGCATTAAGGTGTCTATTGCCATTACTCATCAGCGCATTTAGGCCCCGAATACCTAGCATGACTCTCTGAATCGCAGGACGTGTGATGCTATTGATTTAGCCGTTCGACTCTCAGAGAAGCTGGTAACGATCTCAAAGGTTAAACACTCTATCTTCTAATTCATACAGGAAATAAGGGTTGTCCGTCTCTAAAATGTCTACTTATATGTTTCCATAAACACTAAGCACGGCAGCCACTGCAGGGGGTTGGTCTCCTCGGAAGGTGAGGCCATCGGTAAAATGTTTGTCTCTATACCAATATGTAACGTTATACAGCGGTACCACTCAGTTCTATGATATTTATTCCGCGAATTGAGGCGTCTAATGCCAGTACTCTAAGCCGCTTTACTCCCTGAATAGCTGATTTGACTCGTGGAAACACAGGACAGGTGAAGCCATTGACTTAGCCGTCGACACCCAAACAAGGCTGTAACGTTCTCCAACGGATTAACTATCTATTTACATATTTATGCATGAACATGTGGTGTCCATTTGCTAAAATATGGACCAATTTGTTTCCGTGAACATTAAGCAAGGCACTTGATACAGCGGGTAAGGCAGCTAAGGCCCTCTGTAAAAAGTTTCAATCTATAAGAATAGATAAAGTTCTACAACCGTTTGAAGCTGTACTTTAATGTCCGAACCATGAATTTAGATGTCTATTACCAACAGTGTTGAGCTGATTTATACCCTGAATACCTGGTTTGCCTCTCGGTATCGCGGGATAGGTGAAACTATAGGCTCCGCTGTTCGACTCTCGAAGAAGAACGATCTCCAACGGTTTGTCACTCGAGCGTGTGATGCATACGTGAAATTAAGGTGCCCGTCTTTAAAATGTAAACTAGTTCGTTCCTCTGAACACGTTCTTATACTCCCGATGCAGTTTGTCAGATTTTCGGCGGGGGGGGGAGGGGGATGCATTCTGTAGTAAGTTTAATCCTACAGGAATAGGTAATGTTCTACAAAGGATTGACGGGCTGCTTTATTATTCAAAACGAGAAGTGCAGCATCTAATGGCAATACTGTTCAGCGGATTTACTTCTGGAATATTTGGTTTGACACTCCGAATCACTCGATGGGTGAAGATATTAACTTAGCCGTTTGAATCTCAATGAAGGCGGTAACCTTCCCGAACGGTTTGTCACGCGACCCTCGAACTCATTCGTGGAATTTAGGTGCCCGTCACTAAAATTTATAGTAATATGTTCCATTATACAGGACGTTATACTCTCGATACAGCAGGTGCGGTTCACCGCATGTAAGACCTTTGGTAAAAGGATTGACTATGTACAAATTGATATCGTTCTCAAATGGTTTGGCTGTCTACTTTAATATTCAAGCCGCGAAATAAGATGACTAATGTCATTTCTCTTCAGGGGATTTTCTCCTGGACTACCTGGTTTGACTCTCCGAATCACAGGATTTGCGAAGCTATTGACCTTGCCGTTCAACTTTCAAGTATGTTGGTAACCTTTTCGAACGGTTTGACCATCCAAATTCTAATTCATTCTTGAATTCTATGTGCCGCCACTAAAATGAATACTAATTTGTTTCCTGGCGCACGAAGTTGTACTCTGGATGCTGCAGGCTTTGATCTCGGAATGTAATGGCTTCGGTGAAAAAAGTGACACTATATCAACTGGTAGAGATCTCCGACAGTTTGACTTTCTATTGAAATGTTCATACTGTGAAGTATGTTGTCAATTTCCTATATAATTCAGTGGATTTACTTCAGTAATGACTGGTTTCACTCTCGGAATCACAGGATTGGCGAAGCTGATGCCTTAGATATGCGACTCCCAGTGACGGAGGTAACGTTATCGAACGGCGTAACTCTCGATCTTCTTACACATACATGATATTCATGTGCCTGTAGCTAAAGTGGATACTAATTTGCGTCACTGAAAACGAAGTTATACTCTCCGTACAGCCGGTTAGGTTCTCGGAAGGTAAGTCCTTCGGCAAAAAGTCTAATACTATATCAGTAGGTAGCGCTCTACAATGGTTGGCTTCAGTATTTTGACATTGATACGATGAATTAAGGTGTCTATTGCCAATAATCTACTGGAGATTTACTTCCGGAATACCTGGTTTGACTCTCGGAATCACAGGATTGCTGAAGATATTGATTTAGCCGTTCGTATCCCAAACAAGATGGTAAAGATCTCGAACGGCTTGACCCTCGATATTTATATTACGTACATAAGGTTAAGGCGCCTGTCACTAATATGCATACTAACTTTCATCTCTGAACACGAAGTTATACTCTCGATAGACCGGTTTAGGTTTGCGGAAGGTCAGGCCGTCGGTCATGGAGATGTCTTCATATCAATATGTATCGTTCTACAACGGTTCTACACTGTACTTTAATATTTATGCCATGTGATAAGGTATCTATTTCCAAAATTGTTCAGCGGACGTACTCCGGGAATACCTGGTTTGATTCTCCGAATCAACGGATAGGAAAAGCTATTGACCTAGCCGTTCGACCCTCAAATAGGGTGGTATCGTTCTCGAACGGGTTGACGGTCAATATTCTAATTCATTCATAAATTTAATGTGCCGTGACTAACATGTGCACTAATTCGGCCTCTGATCACGATGTTATACTATGGATGATGCAGGTGAGGATCTCGGACAGCAATGCCTCAGGTAAAACGATTGACGACATAGCAACAGGTAGCGTCCTCAAACGGTTTGAGGCTCTATTTTAATATTCAAACCGTGAATTAGAGTGTCTATTGCCCGTACTGTTCAGCGAATTTACTTCCAGCGTACCACGTTTGACTCTCCGAATCAAAGGAAAGTCGAAGCTATTAACAAAGCAGTTCGACTCTCAACTAAGCTGGTAGCGATCTCGGACTGTATGACCCTCGATCATATGACCCATTCAAGAAGATAAAGTGGGCGTCACTGAAATGAAGACTAATTTCTTTCTTTGAACGCGATATTATACTCCTGAAACGGCGGGATTGCTTCTCCGAAGGCAAGGCTATCGGTAAAGTGTTTGACTTTATACCAATTGGCAACGCTTTAAAACGGTTCGACGCTCTACTTTAATATTCAGGGCGTGAATTAAGGTGTTCCATTGCAAATAGTGTACAGCGGATTTACTCCAAGAATACCCGATTCGACACTCGGAATCACAGTATACGTGAAGCTATTGACTTAGCCGTTCGACAAGAATGTCAGGCTTTCGGTAAGATGTTTCACTCTATAGCAATAGGTAACGTTCTAAAACGGTTAGACTATGAACTTAAATATTCATATCGTGATTTGAGGTGTCTATTGCCAATAATGAACAGGGCATTTGCTCCGGGAGTACCATGCTTGACTCTCGAAATCAAAGTATAGGTGAAGCGATTGACTTAGCTGTCCGACACTCACTAATGGTGGTAACGTCCTCGAAACGTTTGACCCTGGATCTTTCAGTTCATACATGAAATTAAGGTGCTCGTGACTAAAATGTATACTAATTTGTTACTATGGGCAACATGTTGTATTATCGGTTCAGTGCGTTAGGCTTTCGGAGGGTAAGGTCCTCTGTAGACCGTTTGGCTTTATACCAATTTGTAGCCCTCCAATACGTATGGATGCTCTACTTTAATATTCAAACCCTGACTTGCGGTGCCTATTGGCAATACTGTTCCGCAGATTTACTCCACGAATACCGTATTTGACTCTCCGAATCACTACATCGATGAAGCTATTGACTTATCCGTTCGACTCCCACAGAAGGTGGTAACACCCACGAACCGTTCGACACTCGATCTTGTAACTCATACCTGTAGTAATGGCACCCGTCACGGAAATGTAGACCCTTAATTTTCCGTCCCTAAATTCGAAGTTATACTCGCGATACCGCTAGTTAGCTTCTCCGAAAGTAAGGCCGTAAAGTTATGCCAATTGGCAATGCTCCCAAACGGTTTGACGCTCTACTTTAATGTCATACCGAGAATTAACGCGTGTATTGCCAATACTGTTCAGCGGTCTTACTCTTGGAATACCTGGTTCGATACGCCGTATAACTGGATAGGTGAAGCTATTGACGTATATGCGCCACTCTCAAAGAAGGTGGTTACATTCTCGAACGGCTTGTTCCTTGATTTGTAAGTTCGTTCCCGAAATTAACGTGTCCGTCACTATAGTGCAAATCGATGTGTTTCTCTGAACACGGTGTTATACTCCCGATACAAGGAGTTGGGCTCGCGTGGAGTAAGTTCTCTCGTAAAACGTCTCATTTCATTCCAATTTGAAACGTTCACGAACGGTTTGACCTTGTACCTTAACCTTTATACTGTGGATTAAGGTGTACATTGCCACCGCTGTACTGCGTATATACACACTGAATGCTAGGATCCACAGTCGGAATCGCAGGATAGGTGAAGCTATTGATTTAGCTGTCCAACTCTCAAGGAGGGTGGTAACGATCTTGAACGGTTTTACCCTCGATCATCTAATTCATCCATAGATTTAAGGCACCGTCACTAAAATGTATACCAATGTGCTTCCCTAAACACGAAGTAATACTCTCGATACGGCGGGATAGCTTCTGGGAAGGTATGGTATTCGGTAAAATTTATGAATTTATACGAATTGTTAGTGTTCTCCAACGGTTTGTCTCACTACATTAATATTCAAGCCGTGAATTATGGTGTCAGTTGCCAATACAGTTCAGTGGATTTACTCTCAGAATACCTGGTTTGGTTCACGGAATCGCAGGATGCGTGAAGCTATTGTCTTAGCTGTTCGATTCGCAAGGAAGGTTGTAACGTTCAAGAACGGTTTAACCGTCGACCTTCTGCTTTATACATGAAATTATGATGTACGTCACTGAAATGTGTACTTCTACATTCCTCTGAACACCATGTAATAATCTCGGTACACCATACTAGGCTTTCGCAGTGTAAGCTGTTCAGTAAAGCGTTCAGTAAACCTTTATACAAGTTGGTAGCTTTCTCCGACGGTTTCACTCTCAACCTTAATATTCATGGCGTTTATTATATGTCTATTGCCAATAGTGTTCTGCGAAATAACTCCTGGAACACCAGGTTTGACTCTTAGAATCACAGAACAAGTAAAACTGTTGACGCAGCCTCTCGACTCTCAATCCAGATGGAAACTTTCTCGAATGGTTTTGCTCTCGATCATCTTATTCATATATGATATTATCGTACCCGTCACACGCATGTATAGAAATTTATTCCTCTGATCTCGGTGTTATAATATCGATAAAGCGGGTTAGGCTTACGGAGGATAAGATCTTTCGTAAAATGTTCGTCTTCATGCCAATTAGTAACGTTCTCAATCGTATTGTGACTCTACTTTGAATTCGAACTGTGAATTAAGGTTCCTATTGCCAGTAATGTACAGTGCATTTCATTGCGCAATACATGGATTGACTCTCGGAATCACAGGATAGTTCAAGCTATTGACTTATCTGTACTACTCTCAAAGACGGTGGTAACTTTCTCGAATGAATTGACCATCGACCTCCTAATTAACACATGAAGTTAGGTACCCGTCACTGAAATGAGTACCAATTTCTTTTTCTGATAACGATGTTACACTCTCGATACAACGAGTTCGCTTCACCGAAGGGGTTGGCTATCAGTGAAATGTTTGACTCTATACCAATGTCTAACGTTCTACATCGGTTTGACGTTCCTCTTCAATATTCAAACCGTGAATTATTGTCCCAATTTCCAATACTGGTCAGCGGATATAATCTAGTAATTCTCCTATGGCACTCGGAATCACAGGATATGTGATGCTGTTGACTTAGCCCTTGCGTCTTACATAATGTGGTAATGCTCACGAACGGTTTGACGCCGGATCTTCTAATTCATGCATGAAATTATGGTGGCCATCACTGAAATGTGTACTAGTTTGTACCTATGAACACGGCGTTACACTCTCCATACAGTGGGTTAGTGTTTCGGGGGGTAAGGCATTCTGTAAGAAGTTTGACCTACACCTATGGGTATTGCTATACAACAGCTTGACGGCCACCTTTAATATTCAAACCGTGAATTGAGATGTCCATTGCCAATCATGTACGGCGCATTCACGCCAGTAATATCTGGTTGAGCTCTAGGAATCACAGGATGGGTTATTATTCACTTTGCCTTTCGTCTGTCATAAAAAGTGGCAATATTCTCGACCGGTTAGGCCCTCGATCTTCTAATTCATACACGAATATATGATTCCCATCACTGAAATCTATACGAATTTCCTGAGATGATCACGACGTCTCGATGCAGCAGGTTAGTTTCTCGATGGTAAGGCCTTCTGTGAACGGTTCGACTCTATAGCAATTAGTGACGTTCCACAAAGTTTTGGAACTGTACTTCAATATCTATACCGTGAAATAGGGTGTATAAGGCCTGTACTGTACCGGGGTTCTACTTCCGGATTACCTGGTTTGACTCGCGACATCACAGTATAGGTGAAACAATTCACTCAGCCTATCGTCTCTCACCGGAGGTTGCAACATTCTTTTTTGGTATGACCGTCGATCTCTAATTCATACATGAAATTAAGGTGCGTATCACGAAAATGACTACTAGTTTGTTTCTCTGAACGCGAAGTGGTACTTTGGACACAGCGGGTTATTTTCCCGGAAGGTAAGGTATGCGATAAACAGTATGACGTTATACCAATCTGTATTGTTCTTAAACGGTTTGACGCTCAGCTTTAATATACAAACTGCGAATTAATGTGCCCATTGCCGTTACAGTACAGCACTGTTACTCCTTATGTACCTGGTGTGCCTCTCGAGATCTCAGGATAGGTGAAGCTATTGTCATAGATATGCGATTCTCAAAGAAAGGTGGAAACTATCTCGAACATTTTGACCCTGGATTTTATAATTCATACATGAAATTACGGTGTCCGTGACTAAAATGCATACTATGTTGCTTCTCTGATCACGATGTTATACCTTCGGTACAGTTGATTAGATTCTCGGTCGGTAATGTATCAGGTAAATAGAATGTCGTTATCCCAACTGGTAACGTCCTCAAACTGTATTACGCTCTAGCTTAATACTCATACCGTGAATTAATGTGTCTATTGTCAATACTGTCCAGCGGATTTACTCCTGGAATACAAGAATTGACTCTCGGAATCACAACAATACATGAGTCTATTGACTCTGCCGTTCCGCTTTCAAAGAATAGCTAACGACCTCGAACAGATAGACACTAGTGTTTCTAATTCCTACACGACGTTAAGATTCACGCCACTAAAACGTGTACTAATTTGTATCTCTGCTCAGGAAGTTATACTCTCGATGCAGCGGGTTCCGTTCTCGGAGGGATGGGTCTACGGTGAAACTTTTGACACCATACCAATAGGTAACGCTCTCAAAAGGTTTGACGTTCTACTTTAATATTTATACCGTAAAATGGCGTATCTATTGCCAATACTGTACTGCAGGTTTACTCCCGGCATACCTCCATTTATGCTTGAAATCGTAGGATAGATGAAGATTTTGACGCTGCCGTTCGATTTTCAAATGAAGTGGTAACTTTCTCCAACGGTTTGACGCTAGCTCTTCTAACTCATACACGAAATTAAGATGCCCGTCACTAAATCGTATAATAGTTTGCTTCTCTGAACACGAAGATATACCCTTGATATATTGGGTTAGATACTCGGAAGGTAAGGCCTTCTGTAAAATTTTATTTATACATCATTAGGAAACGGTCTCAAATGGATTGACGCTCTACTTTAATATTAAATCCGCGAATTAAGGTATCTAATGCAATTACTCTTCTGCGGATTTACTCTCGCAATACCAGGTTTGGCTCTCGGAATCATAGGATTGGTGAAGCTATTGACGCATTCGTTCTATGCTCAAAGAAGGTGGTAACGTTCGCGAACGGTTTGACCGGCGATCTCCTAATTCAGACTTGATGTTACCGTGTCGGTCACTGTAATGAAGACTACTTCCTTTCTCTGAACACGTAGTTATACTCTCGGTACGGCGAGTTAGTTTCTCCGAAGGTAAGGCCATCTGTAAAGTGTTTAACTTTATAGCAATTAGTAATGTTGTCAAATGCTCTAACGGTCTACTTTAATATTCAAGCAGTGAATTAAGGTGTCCGTTTCCAATACGGTTCAGCGGATTTACTCATGAAATACCAAGTTTGACTCTCAGAATCACAGGATGTATGAAGCTATTGACTTAGCTGTTCGACTTCCAATGAAGAAGGGATCGCTCTCGATGGGTTTGACTCTCGCTAATTCCGTTCATACTGGAAAATAAGGTGTGCTTCTGCTATAATGCCGATTAATTTGTATCTGTGAGCTCTAAGCATGACACTCTCTACAGCGGGGTTGGTTCTTGGAAGGCAAGGAATCCAGTAAAAGTATTGACTTTATACCAATTAGTAATGTCCTCCACCGGTTCGACTCTCTACTTCAATATTCATACCGTGAATTAATGTGACTATTGCCAATACTCTTCAGCGGATTTACTCCCGTCTTCCCTATTTTAACTCTCGGATTCACAGGATAGATGAAGCTATTGAATTAGATGTGCCAAACTCAAAGTAGGTGGTTACGTTCCCGAACGGTTTGACACTTGACATTCTGAAACATACATGAAGTTAATTAAGGTGTCCGTCACTAAAATTTATACTAATTTGTTCCCATGATGAAGATTTCATACTCTCGATGCAGCTGGATAGGCTTCTCGGAAGTTAAGGCCGTCGTTAAAAAGTATGCCTTTATACAAATTGGTTACGTTCTGCAACGGTTTGACACTGTACCATAATATTCATACCGTGAATTAAAGTGCATATTGTCAATATTGTTCAGTGCATTCACTCCCGGAATACCTGGTGTGATTCCCCGAATCACTGGATATGTGGAGCTGTTGATTCAGCCGTTAGACTCTCAAAGGTGGTGGTAACGTTCACGAAAGGATTGACTCTCGTTCCGCTGAACGATACAAGAAATGAAGGTATCCGTAAATAAAGTGTGCTTGAATTTTCTTTCCTGAACACGAAGTTATTCTCACGGTAGAGCTGGTTATCTTACCGGGAGGTAAGGTCTTCGGTAAAAGTTTGACTCTATTCCAAGGTGTAACGTCCTACAACGACATGAATCTCTACATTAATATGAATACCGTGTAAAAGCTTCTCTACGGCCAATACTCGTCGTCGGATTTTCTCCCGGAATTCCTGGTTTGTATCGCGGAAATACAAGATGGGTCAATCTGTTGACCTGTCCGTTAGACTCTCAAAGAAGGTGGTAACGTTTTGGATCGGTCTTACTCTCTATCTACTTACTCTAGCATGAATCAAAAGGTACCCACCACTAAAATATAATGTAATTTGTTTCTTTGAACTCGGTGTTTTGCCCTCGATGTAGCGGGTTATTTCTAGGAAGGTAAGGTAACCGTCAAAGATTATGTCGTCATAACAACTGGTAATCTTCTTCGTCGACTTAACACTCTACTTTAATATTCACGCCGTGAATTAAGGTGTCGATTGCCTATAGTGTGCAGCAACTTGATTCCCGGAATACATGGTCTGACACTCGGAATCACTGGCCTGGTGAATCTATTGACTGAGGCGTTCGACTATCGAGGAAAGTAGAAACGTTTTCGGACGGTTTGTCCCTCGATACTCCCATTCATAAATGAACGTAAATCGTGCGCCTGTTAAGATGTCTACTAATATGTTTCCGTGAAGAGTAAAAGGTGCACTTGCTGCAACGGAGTTGGTTCACCGAGTGTAATGTGTCCGGTACGAATTCGTCTTTATTACATTTGGTAATTCTCTACGACGGATTGACTGTGTACTTTAGTATTCATTCCGTATGTTAATGTGTCTCTCGCCAATACTGTTCAGCGAATTGATTGCTGGAATATTTGGTTGACTCTCGGAATCACAGGAACAGGAAGCTATTGACTTAGAAGCTCGACCCTCAAAGAAAGCGGTAACGTTCCGGCACTGCTTGACCAACGATGTTGCTATTCACACATGAAATTAAAGTACCAGTTACTAAACTGTATACTGATTTGCTTCTCTGCACCCGGAGTTATGCTCTCAATACAGCGAGTTAGCTTCTCGGAAGGAAAGGGCTTCGGTCACATTCTGACTGTATAGCAATAGATAACATCATCGAATGGACTGACGCCTTACTTTAATATTAAACTCGTGAATTATGGTGTCTAATGCCATTACTGTTCAGCGGATTTAGGTTCGGAATACCTGGTTAGACTCTCGGAATCACAGGCCTGCTGATGCTATTATCTTAGCCGATCGATCCTCAATGAAGGTGGAAATGTTTTCGAACGGATAGACGCCTGATATTATAATTCAAACATGAAGATAACGTAACCGTCATTGAAATGAATACGAATTTCATTCTCTGAACACGAACATATTTTCTCGACCAAGCCGGTGAGTTTCGCGGAAGGTTATGCTTCAATAAAACTTTGACTTTATAGCCATTGGTAACGCTCTCAAACAGTTTGACGCTCTACTTTAATATTCAATCTGTAAACCAAGATGCCTATTGCCAATACCGTACGACGCATTTACTGCCAGAATATCTCTTTCGAATTTATCAATCTCAGGGTATATGAAGGAAATAACTCAGTCTTACGAAGCGGAATGTAGGTGGTAACGATCTCGAACGGCTTGACACTCGACTTTCTACTTCATTCATGAACTTATGGTGCCTGTCACTGAAATGTATAGTAATTCTTTCCTCTGAACACGATGTTATACTCTCGATACAGCAGGTTAGGTCTTCGTAGTCTTAGGTAATCGGTAAGAAGTATGACTTTATACCAAATGGTAACCATCTCAGATTGATGGACGCTCTGATTTAGCATACAAACCGTGAACTAAGGTCTCTATCGACAATACTGTTCACCGTACTTATTCCTGTAATACCTGGTTTGGCACTGAGAGTCAAAGGATAGGTGAAGCTACTGACATAGCTGTTCGACACTCAACGAAGGTGGTAACGTTCTCCAACCGGTTATCCTCGATCTTCTTATTCATACATGATATTAAGGTGCCTCTCACTAAAATGTGTAGCTATTTGTATAAATGAGCACGACGGTATTCTCTAGATACGGCGGGATATGTTCTCGGAGGGTAAGGTCTTGTATAAACAGTATGACTTTATATCAATAGGTAACGTTCTCAAACGGAATGAAGCTCTACTGTAATAATAATGCCGTGAATTAGGGTGTCCATTGCCAATACGATTCAGCGGATTTACTCCATATATACCTGTTTTGACTATAGGAATAACAGGTTATTTGAAGCTATTGACTTAGCTGTTCAAATCTAAAAGATTGAGGGATCGTGTTCGAACGATGTGACTCTCGATAATTCAACACACATGAAATTAGGGTGCGCGACACTAAAATGTATACTAATTTGATCCTCTGAGCATGGTGTTATACTCTCCATACATCGCGTTAGGCTTTCGGGGGGTAAGGTTCACTGTAGAACGTTTGTCTTCATACCAATTGGTAAAGTTCTCAAACGGACAGACACCGTACCTTTATATTTATACCGTGAATTAAGGTGTCTAATGCCGATACTATTCAGCGGACTTATTCCCAGAATACCTGGTTTCACTCTCGGAATTGCAGGATGCGTGAAGCTACTGACTTTGCCACTCGCCTCGCATAGAATGTGATAACGATCTCGAACTGTTCGAACCACGATCATCCAATACATACGTGAAATTAAGGTGTCCGTCCCTAAAATGGCTACTTATATGTTTCCACGTACACTAAGCAAGGCACCCGCTACAGGGGGTTGGTCTTCCCGGAAGGTAAGGCCTTCCGTAAAAAGTTTGATTCCATGCTAATGGGTAAATTCTACAATGGTTTGACACAGCACATTAATATTCGAACAGTGAATTAAGGTATCTATTGCCAACATTGTACAGTGCATTTGCTCCCGGAATATGTCGTTTGACTTTCGGAGTCGCAGGATATACGAAGCAATTGCCTTACGCGTTCGAATCTCAAGGAGGATGGTAACTTTCGCGAACGGTTTAAACCTCGATATTCTGATTCATCTATGAATTTAAGGTGCCGTCTCTAAATTATATACTAATATGATTCCCGAAACTCGTAGCTATATGCTACGCTGGTAGCTTCTCGAACGGTAAGGCATTCGCTATAGCGTTTCACTTAATAGGAACTAGTAACGATCACCCACGGTGTTACGCACTATTTTAATATTCACTCTGCATATTAAGGAATCTATTGCAGATACTGCACGGCGCATTTACACCCGGAATATCGCGTTTGCCATTCAGCATCACAGGATAAGTTATACTATTGTCTTAGCATTTCGAACCTCAAGCAATGTGGTAACTTTCTCGATCGGTTTGATACCCGATATTCTTATACATACATGAAATTAAAGTATGCGCCTGCTAAAATGTCTACTAATTTGTTTCTCCGAGAACGAAGTTATACCCACGACACAGCGCGTTACGTTCCCGGAATGTCAGATATCAGGTAAAGAGTATGGCGTTATACAATTGGTAACGTTCTCAAATGGTTTGACGATCTTCTTTAATATATAATCTGCGAATCAAGGTGTCCATTGCCCTTACCATACAGCGGATTTACTCCTGATATACCTGATGTGTGTCTCGGAATCAGAGGATAGGTGAAGCTATTTTCTTAGATGTGCGATTCCCATAGAAAGTGGGAACGATCTCGACCGGTTTGTCTCCCGAATATTCTACTCCTTCAAGAAAATAAGGTACCCGTCACCTAAAGTGTCTACTAATACGATCCAGTGAAACCGAAGCAAGGCAATCGCTACGGCGGCTTGAGGTCTCGGAATGTAAGTTATAGTTTAAACAGAATGACTTTGTACCAATTGGTATTGTTCCCCGAAGAATTGACTCTCTACTCCAATATCCAGCTAGGGAAACAAATTGTCAATTGCCAATGCTGTGCAGTGGAGGTACTCCTGGGATACAAGTCGTGACTCTCAGAATAAAAGGATAGGTGCATCTATTGACGTAGCTGTCCCACTCTCAAGGAAGTTAGTTACGTTCTAGAACGGATTGACCCTCGACCTTCTAATTCATATATGAAATTACGGTGCGCTACATTAAAATATTTACTAATTTGTATCTCTGATCACGAAGTTACACTCTCCATGCAACAGGTTAGCTCCTCGATGGTAAGGCCTTCGGTAAATCTTTTGACTTTATAGCAATTGGTAAAGTTATCAAACGGTGTGACGCTCTATTTTTACATTCAAACCGTGAAGTAAGGTGTATATTCCCAATACTGATCAGCAGGTTTACTCCAGGAATACGTGGCATTACTCTCGGAAACAGAAGATATGTAAAGCAATTCTCATAGATGTTCGATTATCATATAAGGTGGTAACGGTCCCGAACTCATTTACACACGACCTTCTAATTTATACATAAAATTAAGATGTCATCACTATAATGTGAGCTAATGTGATTCTCTAAACACGATGTTATACCCGCGGTACGACGGGTTAGCCTCACGGACGGTAAGGCTTTCTGGAAAACGTGTGACTCTATACCAATAGGTAACGTTCTACAATGGTTTGACTGTCTGATTTTATATTCAAACCATGAATTAAGGTGTCTTTGGCCAAACTGATTAGCGTATTTAATTCTGGAATACATGGTGTGACTCTCGGAGTCACAGGACAGGTGAAATTTCTGCCTTGTCCGTTCGACTCACAAAGAAGCTATTGTGATAGCTATTCGAATCTCAAGGTAGGCGGTCACGTTCTCCAACCGTTTGTCCCAGGATCATCGAATTCACACATGATACTAAGCTGCCCGTTACAAAAATGTATGCGAACTTGCATCTATGAGCACGAAGTTCTAACCTCGATTAGGCGGGTTAGCTTCATGGAAGGTTGTCTCTTCTGTAAATCGATTGTCTCTGTACGAATAGGTAAAGCTCTACGACGGTTTGATGCTCAGCCTTAATATTCATACCCTGAAATATGCTGTATATTGCCAATACTATACAGCGCATTTACTCCCGGTATATCTGGTTTGACTGTCGAAATCAAAGGATATGTGGAGCTACTGGTTTAACCGTTCGTTTCTCACGGAGGGTGGTAACGCTCTCGAGCGATTTGACCATCGTTCATCTAACACGTACATGAGGTTATGAGTCACGTCACTAAAATGAAGACTAATTGGCTACTGTGTACACGAAGTGATACTCAGCATTCGACTGATTATCTCCTTGGAATTTAAGGCCTTCGGTAAAAAGTTTGACTCAATACCAATTCGTATCGTTCTTAAACGGTTTGACTCTGGATTGTAATGTTTGTACAGTGATATATGGAGTATGATGCCAATAGTGTACAGGAGGTTTGATCCCGGAATACCTGGTTTATAGCTGTGGTAAGGCTGTGGTAACGCTGTAGAACAGTATGGTGGTCGACACTCTAATTCCGACATGAAATTATCGTGTCAGTCACTGAAATGTGTAGTAATGCCTTTCTTCGAACACGAAATTACACTCTCGAAATGGCGGGGTTGGTTCATGTGAGGTAAGGTTTCTGCAAAGAGTTTGACTCTACACCAATATGTATCGTCCTACAGCGGTTTACGTCCAGCGTTTGTGTTCAATCCCTAACTTAATGTGTTTATTTCCAATTATGTACTGGGTGTTTGCTCCCGTAATACCTGCTTTCAACTTCGGAATCACAGAATGGGTGAAACTATTATCTTATCTATTCGATTTTAAGGATAGTGATAACGATCTCTATCGGTTTGACACTCAGTCATCTAATTGATTTCTGAAAATAAGGGGTGCTTCTGCTATAATGTCTACTTATTTGTTTCCGTGAACACTAAGCATGACACTTGTAACAGCGGGATAAGGTCATGGAAGGTACGGTATCCGGTTAAATCGTTGACTTTATACCGTCTGGTTATGTGCTCCAACTGTTTGACTTCCGACATTAATATTGATACCGGAAAATAAGGTGCCAATTGCCAGTATTCGTCAGCGTAAATACTCCCGGAATGCCTGATTTCACTCTCGAAATCACAGGATCAATAAGGCTATTGACTTAGCGTTTCGACTTTCAAAGGGGGTGGTAACGTTCTCGAAAGGTTTGACCCTGGACTTTATAATTCAGGCACGAAGTAAGGTGCCGCCACCAAATGTATACCAATTTCCCTGCCCGATTATGAAGTTATTCTTTCGACAGTGCAGGTCAGCTTCTCGGGAGGTATGACATTCTGTAAGATGTAAACTCATTAGAAATAGGTATCGTTCTACAACGGCCTTTATCTGTAGATTAATACTCATACCATGAATTATTGTGTCTTTTGCCACCACTGTTCATTGGATTTAATCCCGGATTACTGACTCTCAGAGTCAAAGGATAGGTGAAGTTATTAAGTTAGCCATTCGACCTACAAAGATGGTGGTAACGTCCCCAATCGGTTCGACACTCTATCTCCTGTTTTATATATGAAATTAAGGTCACCGTTGCTGAAATGTGAGCTAATTCGATCCTGTGAACACGCTTCTATACTCTCTATGCAGCGGGGGAGGTCACCGAAGTGTAAGGCCTTCGGTGAAGCGTTTAACTCTATAGAAATTGGTAACGTTCTCCAACGGTATGACGCTCGATCTTTTTATTCATACATGAAATTAAGGAGTGCCTGACTAAAATGAACAGTTATATGTATCTCTGAATACGAAGATATTCTGTCGATTCGGCGGGTTAGGTTCACGGAGGGTGAGGTCTTCTGTAAAGATTATAACGTTATATGAATTGGTAACGTTCTAAAACGGATCGATGCTCTACTGTGATAATCATGTCGTGAGTTAAGGTGCCAATTGCCAATATGGTTCATTGGGTTTACTCCTGATATGCCTGGTTTGACTATCGGAATGACAGGATAAGTGAAGCTATTGACTTAGCTGTTCGACCCTCATGGAAGATGGGATCGTTCTCGAGCGGTTTAACCCTCGATTATTCTATTCACACATGAAATTAAGGTGCGCGTCACTAAAATGTATACTAATTTGTATCTCTGAACACGAATTTATACCCCCGATTCTGCGATTTATGTTCTCGCAGGGTAAGGTATGCGATAAAGTGTATATAGGTTCTCGAATAGTTTGAAACTAAATCTTCAATTCAAATGTGAAATTATGGTGCCCGTTACTAAAATGTGAGCTAATGTGTTTCTCTAAGCACAAAGTTATACTCCCGACCAGGCGGATTTGGTTCACGGTAGGTAAGGCTTTCTGTAAAAAGTTTTACTCTACATCAGTAGGTAATGTTCTACAAGGGTTTGGCGCTCTACCTTAATATTCGTACCGTGAATTAAAGTGTCCGTTGCCAGTAGTGTATTGCGGATTGACACCCGGAATTTGACCTTCGGATTATAATGATACTTGTAGCTATTGATCGAGAAGTTCGGCTCTCGATGAAGGTCGTAACATTGTGGAACTGTTTGACACTCGCCCTTCTAATTCGAACATGAAATTAAGGCGTACGTCACTAAAATGTATACTAATTTGATTCCTCGGTCACGAAATTATCATCTCGATACAGCGAGTTATGTTCTCGGAATGTAAGGCCTTCGGTAAAGAGAGTGACTCTATACAACTTGACAATGATATCCGACAATTTGACTCTCTTCTTTAATGTTCATACCATGAATTATGTTGCCTATTGCTAATACTGCACTGCGCATTTACTGCCGAAATATACCGTTTTACATTCTCAATTTCAGGATGTATGAAGCTACTTACATAGCAGTTTGAATCTCATAGAAAGTGGTAACTTCCTCGAAGGGTTTGACACTCGATCTTCTTACTCATAATGAAATTAATGTCACAGTCACTAAAATATTTACTAATTTGTTGCTCTGGACTCGAAGTTATATTCTCGATATGGCGGGCAGACTTCTCAGAAGGGCTATCGGTAATATGTTTGATTCTATATCAATAGGTAACATTCTACAACAGCTTGATGGTCTGATATATCATTCAAACCGCGTATTAAGGTGTATATTGCCAATAGTGTTCAACAAATTTGCTCCAGGCATACCTGCTCCCGTTCTCGGAAGCACAGAATATGAGAAACTGTTCACTTTGGCGTTCGAATTTCAATGAAGGTAGTAACGTTCCCGAACGCATAGACTCTCGATGCCGATATTCATACAAAGAAATGTGGTTTCCATCCGCTTAAATGTCTTGCAATTTATTTCCGTGAACATTAAGCAGGACACTCGATACGGCGCGTTAAGTTCTCGGAAGGTAAGGCCATCGGTAAAAGGAACGACTTTATACGAATTGGTAATGCTCTCCGACGGTTTGACTCCGGACGTTAATATTCATACCGTGAATTAAGGTATCAATTTCCAATACTCTTCAGCGGACTTACTCCCGGATTACTATACTTGACACTTAGAACCACAGGATAGGTAAAGCAGTTAACCTAGCCGTTCGTCTCTCACAGAAGATGGTAACGACCTCGAACGGATTGACCATCGATCTTCTAATTCATACATGAAGTTAAGGCGTCCGTCACAGTAGTGACGACTAATTTCTTTTTGTGAACACGGAGATATACTCCCGAAACGGCGGGTTAGTTTCTCGGATGGTAAGATCTTCGGTACAACGATTGACTCGATACCAGTTGGTATCGTTCTACAACTGTATGACTCTGTACTTTACTATTTATACGGTGAATTGAGGTGTTTATTGCCCATACTTTACTTCTGCTTTACTACCGGAATGTTTGGTTGGACTAGCGGTATCGCAGGTTGTTGATGCTATTGGTTTGGCGGTCCTACTCTCGAGGAAGTTGGCATCGGTCTCGAACGGTTTGTCACTGGTATAACGGTCTGCGCGAATATTCAAACCGTAAATTCAGGTGTCTGTTGCCAATACTATTCAGCTGACTTACTCCAGGCATATCTGGTACGACTGTCGGAAACAAAGGATAACTGCAGCTATAGACATAGTTGTGCGACTTTCAAAGAAGGTGATAACGTTCCCGAACGGTTTGACCCTCGAACTTCTAATTCGTGCTCGAAATTATGGTGCCTGTCGCTGGAATGAGTACTAATTTGTTTCTGTGATCATGACGATATGCCCGCGATACTGCGCCCTATATGCTCTGAAGGTAAGACATTCTCTAAAAAGAATGACTCTATACCAATTGGTAATGATCACCTACAGCTTGTCTTTCTACTTTAATGATCAAACCGTGAATTATCGTGTCAATTGCCTAAATAATTCAGCGGATGTTCTCCCGTAATGACTGGTTTGACTGTCGGTGTAACAGGGTAGTTGAAGATATTGCCTTAGCTGTGCGACGTTGAACGAAGGTGGCAACGTTGTTGAACGGTGTAATCCTCGGCCTTCTATTTCATACATGGAATTACGGTGCGGTCACTAAAATGTAAATAAATTTGTTCCCCTGAACACGATGTAATACTCCCGATACTGCGGATTAGCTATTCGGTGGGTGAGGCCATCTGTAAGAAGATAACTCTATGGGAATAGATAACGTTCTGCATGGGTTTGACTCTCTACTTTGTTATTCATACCGTGAATTGAAGTCTCTATTGCCGCTACAGTACAGGGCATTTACTCCCAGCATACCTGGGTTGACTCTTGGTACCACACCATAGGTGAAGCTGTTGACTTAGCTATGCGACACTCAATGAAGATGGTAACGTTGTCGCAAGCTCTAACTTTCGATCTCCGTATTCACACATCAAAGTAATGTGCCTGTCACTGATGTGAATACCAATTTGACTGTCTGCTCACTGCGATACAGCGCGTTAGGCTTCCTGAGTTTATGAACTTCAGTAAAACGTTTGACTTTATAATAATTGCTAACGCTCTTAGACGGTTTGTCGCTCTACCTTAATATTCAAACCGGGAATTATTGTGACTATTGCCAATACCGTTCAGCAGGTTTACTCCAGGAATACCTGCTTCGACTCTAGGAACCACAGGATAGGTGTAGGTATAGACTTAGCTTGTGCGACTGCCAAGAAGGTTGGTAACGGTCTGAAACGGTATGACGCTCTATCTCCTTATTCATACACGAAGTTCGGGTGCGTGTTACTAAAGTATATACCAGTTTGTTTCTGTGAACGCTTAGTTATAGTCTCGATAAAGCGGGTTAGGTTCGTGAATCGTAACGTCCTCGGTATAAAGTATGACTCCCTACCAATAGGTAACATTCTACATCGGGTTGACTCTGTACATGGCCAATACTATTGCTAATACTGTTCAGCGGGTTTACTCCCGGAACATCTTGTTTCAATTTCGGAATCGCAGGGTATGTGCAGCCTTTGACGTAATTATTCCTCTTTCACAGAATGTGGTAACGTTCCCGGACGGATTGACCCTCGACATTCTAATTGATGTATGGAATTAAGGTACTCGACACTAAAATGTATACCAGTTCGTACCTCTGAAAATCGGTGTTATTCTCTCGATACAGCGGGTCAGTTTTTTCGGAGGGTAATGTAGTGTGTATGACGGTTGACCCTACGCGGGTAGTTAACATTCTACAACATCGCGACGGCCTGCTTCTATATTCAAACCGCGAATTAGAGTGTCTGTTGCCAGTACACTTCAGCGGATTTACTCTCGTATTATCTGGTTTGACGCACTTCATATGTGTAGTTATTGACTTAGCCGTTGGTCTCTCTCAGAAGGTGCTAATGTCCGCGAACGGTTTGACAGTCAATCTCTCATTTCATGCATGTAATTGAGGTTCACGTCACTAAAAGGTATCTTGTTTTTCTTTCGAAGTCACAGGATACGTAACGCTATTGTCACAGCCCTTTGAATCTCAAAAAAGGTGGTAACTTTCTTCAACTGTTTCACACTTTATCTTCTTATTCATAATGAAATTAAAGGTCCCCTATCTAAAACGTTTACTAATTTGATCCTCTGAACACGATGTTATGCTTTCGATTACGCGGGTCTGGTTCGCGTATGGTGCGGCCTTCGAAAAACGTTTGACCTTATACACATTGGCAACGCTATAAAACGGTTTGACACTTTACGTTAATATTCAAACCGTGAATTAAGGTCTCAATTGCCAATGCTCTACAGCGGATTTACTCCTGAAATACTTCGATTGACCTTCAGAATTGCAGGATAGCTGCAGCTATTCACTTTGATGTGCGAATTTCAGATAAGGTGGTAGGGTTCTCGAAGGGTTTGATACTCGCTCATCTAATTTATACATAAAATTAATGTGCCCGTCACTAAAATGTCTACCAATTTGTTTCTATGAGCACGAAGTAATACCCACGATACAGCGGCTTATATTCTTGGAAGGTAGGGAATACTGTAAGGAATATGACGTATTACCAATGCGTAGCAATCTCAAACGGTTTGACTCTATAGTTTACTACATATACCGTGTGTTAACGCTTCTATTGCCAAGACTGTGCAGCGGATTTGCTCCAGGTATACGTGGTCTGATTCTTGGAGCCACAAGCTGGATGGAGCCATTGACTTATCGGTTCGACGCACAGAGAGGGTGCTAACGTTCTCGAACGGTTTGACACTCGACCTTCTAATTCAGGCACCAAAATACGGTGCCTCAACAGGAATTTAAACTCCCGATGCAGAGGCTGAGGTTCTCCGAAGGTAAGGCTTTCTGTAAAACGTTTGACTCTACCCCAATGGGCAATGGTCTGCAAGGGATTAACGGCCTGATTTAATATTCATACCGCGATTTGAGGTGTCTGTTGACAATACTCTTCAGCGGATATACTCCCGGATTACCTGGTTTTTCACTCGGAATCACAGTATAGGTGAAGCCATTGACGTAGCGATGCGACTGTAAAAAAAAGCTGATAACTTTCATAAACGGCATGACAGTCGATCTTGTTATTCATTCATGAAATTAAGGTAAATTGTATAATAATTTGATTCTCTGTACACGAAGTTATACTCTCAATACAGCGGGTTAGTTCCTCGCATGATAGGGTCTTCGGTACAACGTTTGACTTTATACCAACTGGTATCGTTCTTAAGCGATATCACGCTGTAATTTAACATTGAATCCGTCAATTAACGTGTCTGGGGACAATAACGTTCAGCGGATTTACTCCAGGAATACATGGTTTGACTCGCGTCATCACAGGACTGGCGAAACTACTTACTTATCCTTTCGACCTTCAATGAAGGCCGCAACGTTCTCGAACGGTTTGATACCCCATCATCTCGGATGGTAAGGCCTTCGATAAAAAATTTGACTCCATACCAATACGTAACGTCCGACGAAAGTTTGTCTCTGAACTTTAATATTTATACCCAGACATAGGGTGCCTAATGCCAATAACTTAGAGCGGATTTACTCCCGGAATACCAGGTTTGTGTCTCGGAAGCGCAGAATTGGTGAAGGTATTGACTTAGACGTTGGACTCTTACGGAAGGTGGTGACATTCTCAAACGATATGTCAGTTGATCTTCTAATTCATACATGAAATTATGATGCCCGCCAGTAAGAAATATGCTAATTTATATCTCTGATCACGAAGTTATACTCTCCATGCAGTGGGCTATGTTCTTGGAGGTTAAAGTCATCTGTAACACTTATGACTTTATACCAGTAGGTATCGTTCTGCAAGGGATGGACTCCGTACCTTCATATTCAAACCGTGAATTATGGTGTCCATGGCCAATACTCTTCAGCGGATTATCTCCAGGAATACATGGTTTGACTCGCGTCATCACAGGATTGGCGAAATTATTTACTTATCCATTCGACCTTCAATTGAAGGCCGCAACGTCCTCGAACGATTTGATACACCATGTTCCAATTAATACTTGAAATAAACGTGTCCGTCACCAAAATGTGTAATAAATTGCATCCCGGTCCACGAATATATTCTCTCGATATAGCGAGTTATCTTCTCGGATGGTAAGGCCATCGCTAAAAGCTTTGACTCCACACCAATACGTAACGTCTGACAAAAGTTCGACTCTGAACTTCAATATTCATACCGATACATACGGTGTCTAATGTCACTAACGTACAGCGGATTTACTCCCGGAATGCCAGATTTGAGTCTAGGAAGCGCAGAATATGTGAAGCTATTGACTTAGACGTTCGACTCTTAAGGAAGGTGGGATCGTTCTCTAAGGTTTCCGCTCTCGATTATTCTATTCACATATGAAAATATGGTCTCCGTCTTTTGAAATGTCTACTAATTTCTTTCCGTGACCACTAAGCTTGACACTCGTTACAGCGGGATAGGTTCTAGGAAGGTAATGTATTCGCTAAAAAGAATGGACTTATTCCAACTTGTAATGTTCTGAATCGTTTTCAGGCTCTATTATAGTATTAAAACCGCGAATTATGACGTCCGTTGGCGATAGAATACAGCGGATTTACTTATGATATGCCTGGTGTATCTCTCGGAATCACAAGTATTGGTGATCTTAGTGACACATGTGTACCATTCACAGAGAAGGTGGTAACGTCCTGCAACGGTTTTCCTCTCGATAGGCTCATCCATACATCAAATTAAGGTGCCAGACACTACAATGTATACTTATTTGTTTCCATTTACACTAAGCAATACACTCGCTGCAGCTGGTTAGCTTCTCGAAAGTTAATGCCTTCGTTAAGGAGTTTGACTGTAACTGTACGTAGCGTTCGTCCACGGTTTGTCACTCTACATTATTATTCATTCCGCGAATTGAGGTGTGTTTTGCCAAAGCTGTTCAGTGTATTTACTCCTGGAATACCTGCTTTGCCCTCCAGAATCACAGGATGGGTGAAGCTATATTCTTAGCCGCTCGGCACTTTAAAAATGGTGGATACGATCTCACACTATTTCACCCTCGATCTTCGAATTCATACATGAAATTTAGGAGCCCGTTACTAAAATGTATACTAATATGATCCTCTGAACTCGAAATTGTACTCTCGATAAAGCGGGTTTATATTCTGGGACTGTATGTTCTTTGGTAAATGGTTTGACCTTACACCTACTCGTAATATTCTCAAACGGTTTTGACGGTTTAGTTTAATATTCAAACCGTGAATTAAGGTGTCTGATGCCAATACTCTTCAGTGGATTCACCCCCGGAATATCTGCTTTGACTGTCGGAATCGCGGGATATGTGAAGCTATTGACATAACTTTACGAAGCTCAAAGAAGGTGGTAACGTTCTCGAACGCTTTGACTCTCGATATTGACATTTATGTACAAAAATGTGGTGTCCGTCCACTGAAATGTCTAATAATTTGTTTCCGGGAGCAATAAGTGAGACACTCTTTACACCGTGTTGAGGTCTCGGAATGTAATGTGATCAGTAAAAAGGCTGACTTTATACCAATTGTTAACGCTTTCAAACGGTATGACGCTCTACTTTAATACTCATACCGTGAATTAAGGTGTCTGATGCCAACACTGTTTAGCGGATTCATTCTCGGGATACCTGGTTTGGCTCTCGGAGTCACAGGAGAGGTGTAGCAATTGACGTAGCCGTTCGTATTTCACAGAAGGTGGCATCGTTCCCGAAGGACTTGATACTATATTTTCCAATTCATACATGAAGGTAAGGATGACAGGCACTATAATGTATCCCAGTTTACTTCTCTGGATACGGAGTTGCACTCTCGATACAGCGGGATTGGTTCTCTTACAGTAATGGCTTCTGTAAGAAGTTTGTCACTATGGCAATGCATAACGTTGTACAACGGCTTCTCCATGCATATAAATATTTATACCGCCGAAATAGGGTGTCTACAGCCAATACTGCACAGGGAATTTACTCCGGGAGTACATTGTGTGACTCTCGGAATAGCGGGACACGTGAAGCTTCTGACTTATCCGTTCGACTATCAAAGAAGGCGCTAACGTTCTCGGATGGTTTGATACCTAATCTTCTAATACATACATGAAATTAAGGTCTCCGCCACTGAAAGATATTCTAATTTGTATCTCTGATCACGAAGTTATACACTCGATGCATTGGCCTATGTTCTTGGAGGGTAATGAAATTGGTAAAACGTTGGACTTCTTACCAACTGGTAACGTTCTCAATCGGTTTGTCGCTTTACTATAATATTCAAGCCCTGAATGAAGGTGTCCGTAACCAATAATTTACAGCGGATAGGATGCCGGAATACCTGGTTTGCCTATCGGAATAATGGAATAGGTGAAGCTATTGGCTTAGTCGTTCGACTTTCAATGTATGTGGTAACTATTTCGGACGGATTGACCCCGGATCTTGTAATTCATAAATCAAATTAACGTGCCTCTTTCTAAAATGACGACAATTTTGTTTCCATGAGCACTAAGCAGGACACTTCCACCTGCGGATTGGGATTCTGGGAAGTTACGAACATCGGTCATATGGTCGGTCACATACGAATAGGTAACGCACTACAACGTCTTGACGTTCTACCTTAATATTCAAACCGTGAATCAAGACGTATATTCTTAAGACGGATGAGCGGATTTACTCCATGAACACATGACTTGACTATCAGAATCGCAGTATAGGTGACGATATTGACATATCCGTTCGACAATACAAATAAGGTGGGAACGTTCACGAACTGTTCGTCACTCGATTTTCTGATGCATATATGAATATAAGGTGTGCCTCAGCTATAATGACTACTAATTGGTTTCCACGAGCAGCAGGCATGACACTCGCTACGCAGGGTTAGATTCAAGGACGGTAATGTATTCGGTAAAAAGGATGAATCTAGACCAATTGATAATGCTCTCCGACGGTTTGACTCTTAACGTTAATATTCATGCCGTGAATTACGGAGACTATTGCCAATCCTGTTCAGCGCACTAACTCTCCGAATCACAGGATAGGTGAAGCGACAGACATAGCTATTCGTCTCT